>NC_084828.1:71355553-71658583 GCF_033115175.1 Lepus europaeus | reverse complement strand
AAGGGTGACAGAGCTCCATTTTAGAGCTACTTCTTGTCCCAACTGACTCAGGTCAGGCTTCCCAAGAAAGATGGTGAGATAGAGATTTGATTGAAGGTTTACAAATAGGGCTGTTGGGAAGAAATCAGAGTAAAGAGAGCAGGATTAGGCAGAGGGGAAAGATGAACAGCAATTCAGTTCCAACAGAGGAAGCAGCCAATTCTATGGGAGAAGCTCTAGAGCTAGAATGGCCTGTTGCACATTGCTGTTGTTCCACATTGAGATAAGAGGACTGTGCCTCGTAAATCCTGCACTGAGCAGGAGGGGCGTGCGAGCTGCTTCTGAGGTGTGGCAGTAAATAAGCTTGTGCATGGGAACTCTCTTGGGCGGAAGGCAATTGTTTCAAAAGTTCTCAGCTATTGCAGGCGATAGCCAGTAATTCTGCCAGTTGTGGCAATGTATTTCTTGTTCTCGAAGGATAGATATACCTGTGTGGGATACCAGGAAATTGATTACTCCATGTGTTTTAGTTGAACTGAAAGGTTCAGCAGTGAGTGCTCAAGTTAGGGCGTGAAAGAGAGAAATATATGATAAATACAGATAGTCAAGCAGTTACAAGATCCAACAGGGCCTTTGCTTACAAAGACAACACCCAAAGAGTAGCAATACCCTGGGAACTGTTACATACAAATGTGGAAATCCAGAAAAAGCTCCTGGCACAGAACTATTGTGTCTGACATAGTTGATATTCATCAGGAAAAGACATGTCACCTGAGTTTGAATCCTAGCCCCCACCCAGATAAATACTAAAAGGTAGGACTTTAGCCAAATTCCTTTGCATCCTCTGAAGCTCAGCAAAACCCTCACAGTGTTGCCATGAGGAGTGAGTAGGATGGTTTATATAAAGCGCTTTAATAGAGCTTGCTACACTGTAAGTATCTGATATACTTTACCTATGATTCTCATTAATATATGTATTAGAATTTAGTGTGAATGAAAGGATTAAGGAGAATTTGTAGAATAAAAAGAAAAGATTATAGGACATCATCAGTGAAATATCAGGGAATGAAAATAGAATAAAAACTTGGAAAAAAGGAGGAAGAGAAAGCTAGAGACCACACTTCTTCCCTGGCTTTTTTTTTTCTTTTACAATTTTCTCAAATGTGTCCACCTGAATGTATAACAGACACCTGATATCACTCATCATAAATCTAAATTCTATAGAAATTCATTAGTTCCCTGATTCTCCAAATTAATGAGTGATAATACTACCTTTTAAGCACCCAGAGAAGTTCCAAACTCAAATTTTAGTGCTGTTTCCTAAAACTTAAGAATTATCCTTAGAAATTTTATTTCCTCACTAACAGCCTCACTAATCATCCAACAAGGCTCATTATCTCACATCCAAAATATCTTACAAATATATTACTGTCACCTTCACTGTTGGCCATTTCTTCTTATTTTGCCTCCACCTTCGTCTTTAACAGCAGTGTCCATATGATATATTTCAAAAAGTGTATACGTCTTATATATTCATGTTTAGTCATGTCAGGCCTATGCTCAAACCTTTTTTTGGCTTCCCATTGATTCTGAAATCCTTTGCAGCTTGCAAGGTCCTTGATGATGTGTCACATACATGCTGATAACACTTTACTCCTGCCATCACTTCAATTTTCATTTGACTTTCAAGGCATATGAATTAGTGCAGGTACCCCAGACGCTTAGTGATCCCCAGATTTGATCTTACCTCTGTAACCCTGAAGAAACACATTGGATTAAATAAATATAGAAATATTTTTTCATTTTACTTTTTAAAATGTAGATATTAGAAAATGTTAATTTAGTGGCCGGTGCTGTGGCTCACATGGCTAATCCTCTGCCTGCGGCGCCGGCATCCCATATGGGTGCTGAGTTCTAGTCCTGGCTGCTCCTCTTCCAGTCTAGCTCTCTGCTGTGGCCCGGGAAGGCAGTGGAGGATGGCCCAAGTGCTTGGGCACCTGTACCCGCATGGGAGACCAGGAGGAAGCACCTGGTTCCTGGCTTCGGATCGGCACAGTGTGCCAACCATAGCAACCATCTGGGGGGTGAACCAACGGAAGGAAGATCTTTCTCTCTGTCTCTCTCTCTCTAACTCTATCTGTCAAATAAAAAAAAAAAGAAAATGTTAATTTATTTATATGACTTGCATTAAATTTCTGTTTGACTGTGCTGATCCAGAAGATAAAAAATTAAAAAAGAAAAATGGCTATAATTTATAATTATATGAATTGGAAATAATTACTATTAATGTTTGTGACATCCAGAGATATTTTGATTGTTGTTGTTACATTGTGGATACCACTTTATGTTTTTGTCACTTCATATATCACTGGTATCTTTCCATATCAATAAAAAATACATCCTACAATGTAACAGCATGCTTTGCTTACTTAGCATTTAATTCCTGTTTCCAGGTGGCCACTTATATTTCAAGTGGTTCCTTTTCTATCTCCATGACTACACCATGAGCCCTTGAAGGGTATGAATTGTCTTGTTTATTTCAGTATATGAACTGTATTCCAATTTCTAATCAATGAAAGAATGAGTCAATAAATTAATGACTAATTAATGATTATGGTGAAAGAATATCATGTGATTACTCAGATCATATATATTTATATATTTTTTATTATATTTGTTATTATAAAAAAAGATCCCCAACTCTGTGTTGTGATTATGATCACTTTTTTGTTTAAAGAATATCCCTTTTAGGCATACTGCTGTAATATGCAAGTGGAGGTATCACGACTGGTCAGTAGTCTGACAAAAAATAGAGAGTTAGAAGGAAAGTAAATTGATAGCTCCAGAGCTGGAACTCAATGTATGATATTTGGTATTTGAACTGACCACTAGTATCAAATCCCCTGAAAAAGAACTCTATTGAGAATTGGGTTCCTGTGAGAGTGAAAACCTGAAAAAACAATTCCCTGTGCGTTCCAGGGAGAGCAGTCAAAAAGATCAAGTCTGGAAGATGAAAAGGGAGAATTTCAATAAGAAATCAGGAGCCTATATATGGAAACTGTCAGTGACAACTTGCTAGTAACTCAGCACCGTGACCCTAGTACCTGCTGCAGAGCCTGCCGTATAGTGTAAGTACAACATGAGTATTCATTGCTTGAATGAATAAGGAATATATAACTCAGTGTGTTTTAAGTCCCATGTGACAAGGGTTAAGTCTGCCCAGTTCAGGGCACGATCCTAGTGCTTTTTAGAGTGTCTAACATATCATAGATGCTTAGCACAACTGGTAGAATAAATGAATGGGTAAATAAAACAGCGAGAGACAGAGAGAGAAATGGTTTCAGATTAAGACATTACATTGTGAATTAAAATTGAGATATAAACTTGTGATCTAATGAGTAGTATTCTGTTTTTTATTGTGGGATTATTTTAAAATCTGGTTTAGTAAATTGTACTCTAAAGAGCTGAATGAGCGAGGGTGCCACATGGCGCTGAGAAACATTGATAAAGTGGCATAGAGTAGCTGCACAAGGTCAAACTTATGTAGTCTGAATACTAGCCAAGTTGATTACTATACAAGGAGATGACTGTGAATGAATGCTGTTTTTTCAATAAGTTTTTGTTTTCAGTTTCAGTTTCATAGCAAAATGGAGCAGGAGACAGAGTGGCATGTCACATACTTCTGCCCCCTGACATGCAGAATAATCCCATTGTCAACATGCATATTCTTTTATTTGCCATTTGCCATTGGTAAAGTGCACAGTTTGTCAACTGTGTCCTAAAGTTCACTGAGGTAGCATACCGAACTCACACAGCACAGAGAGATATTCACTTTTTCCCATGATCTCATAGCTTTGTAAAGCCAGCTGAGGAAAAGCAGGTTTTAGGGTGGGTGCTGTGGCACGGCAGGTAAGGCTGCCACCTGAAGTGCCAGCATTCCATACAGGTGTCAGTTCAAGTCCCAGCTGTTCCTCCACACGGAACAGGGCTGGGATCAGCCAAAGCCAGGAGCTAAGAACTTCATCCTGGATTCCCACGTAAATGGCAGGGGCCCAGAGACTGAAGTCATCATCTACTGTCTCCCAGATGAATTAACAGGATGCTGGATCAAAAGCCAAGGTGCAACTGGACTCCAGGCACTCAGATTCAGAATGTGGAGGTCCCTAGTGGGGGCTTACCTGCTGCGCCACAACAGCTGCTCTTATTCATCTATTTCCTTAGTACTCAGTACTTATTTCACACTCAAGGAGCTGGAAAGGACCAACGGATAATTTGGCAATGGTCTCTGCTCAATGAAGTGTATGTTTACATCAGAAGTCATGACCAAATGTCTTTTGTTATGAAAACAGACCAAAAAATAGATGTAAAGGGATTGTTTAAAGGGTTTGATAAAGTAATAGACTTCTGTCAGAATGGTTTGCTAGGGAAGGTTTATAATCTGCTTCTCTAAAAGTCTTTAGAAACAGCACAGATTCTTAGCTATGTGAGAAGTCGGATGCCACCTCCAACTGGTGGTGACAAGACTAGGTTCAAGAGTCAAACTGGAAGCCTGAAACTTTTATGTGGCATACCAAAAATTCCCAACATTTCTCTCAGATCAACCAGGTCCAGTCCAGAACTGACCAAATCAATACCATTATTTGTCCTTTAAAAGTATGTGTGTGTGTGTGTGTTAAGAGGGAGTTTTTATTATGTTCCTGATTGGTTTCATGGCTGGAAAATTGAAAGCTGAACAGTTAAGATCCTTGACTGATATCCTGCAACAGGATGAGCCAGGATATTCAATACAGACCCTTAGACTCTTTCTGCCGCTGGTCTCTGTGGCCAGCAAGCTCATTACCTCCTGGGAAAGAGAAGGACACTGATACATAAGGATAATCCTGTACCAGATGAAGGCATTGTCAGGGTCAGCTTTCTTAGAGCATTGCTCAGGGGTTAGGCCGCAGGTGTTGAGAAGAGTAGATTTTATGTGATATATTGAGAAGATTATGACAAGGATGCATTATCAGGGGACAGCAGGATGAGGGAGTTGACAGGACTACACCTCAGCTCTCAGTTCAGACTCAGGGTGAGAGGGGCCATGTGTTTGTCACTGTGCTGGGGGTGGAGAACCTCAGCCACTTCCCTCGGTAGGGAGGAGTAGAGAACAAATGAGCTTCCAGTCTAAGGCAGCAGCCTCCACCTCCTGGAGCCGATAAGTTCCTTAAGTTCCCTGCCCTCCTCTAGCCCTGTTTTATCCACCTGTCATTTCAGGAAGGGAGGGCGGAGAAGCAGCCCTGGAAACCCCAGCTTTGTTAAGCATGTGCAAAATGAATCTGTAAATATGACACAGATGGCAAAGAGTGGGCATATTTCAAGTGCTGTGAGGGAAAGGGATCGACAAACCAAGGAGACGTGGGTTAGATAGGAAAAGAAGGGAGGGAGGAAAGCCGTGACTGGCAGCAGCTCTCAAGCGGGAAGATCCATTGCTTTGCAGAACAAGGAACAAGGAGGCAAGGTGGAAACAGGGCTTGCTAAGTATAAACGGCAGTAGCAAACTGAGACTGCACAGTAGTGAAAATAATCCTTGCTGAAGAAAAATGGCCACCAAACTCTCCTTTACTGCCTTCAGGTGTGATGTTGCTTTATTCTTCTAATTTTCCTGTTTGCAGTAGAGAAGGGGAGATTGGTAAATATTTTAAATCAGGACTGCCCCTAAAAGCCAGATGTTAAACACCAAAGAGCACATCACTGATAAGAATCCTTTAGAGTGTTTATTGAAAGGTCAGGTTTGTGGGTCTGTCTACAATGATTCTAATTCAATAGTGTGGAATTGGGGCCAGGGCCTTGCATTTTCCACTAAATCGCTCTGTGATACCAGTGTGAGTGGTCTAAGACCCTAGTTTAAGAAACATCATTTTCCAAGGTTAATGCTCAGCTGTGCTTTAATCTAGCACCCTGGGACATCTAGAGTAAATAAATGCTTGTTTATTTGGCTGGTCCAGATTTTTTTTTTTTTTTTAAATCATCACAGTAATAGCAGTACTGGTATAGATACTTTTCCTTTTCCCATGAGGATTTCTTCTAACTTAGGAATCCATTTAGGACATAAACAGAGTCACAAAATACCAAACGTTGTAGAATTAGCTAAGTAGAGTACACTAGCTGTTGACTTAAATATAAAAGTCAATTTTAAAAATATAGGTATAACTACAGTATGGTTCTTGAGCTTTCAATTTTATCTTATGTTAAGAATTTTTGAATCCTCAAAACAAATTGGTTGGGAAAGTGTTCTCTCAAGGTCCTTGTATAGAACCTCTTGATTTTATGATCTCTCTTTCCTTGGTTCTCTCTCTGACCCTGTTGTTGAAGTCAGAGGCAATATGAGATAGGATGTGTATACCGATGCGGTACTGAGTGGTGACATCACAGCTCAGTAATCATATTGGGAAAGCTACTAATGTCTTTGAACACCAGTTCCTCGTTAAGATGGTGACTTTTTTGTAGAAATGATTAATAAAGATAATTAATATTAAGCATTTGGTCCAGGCTGTGTCTACTCAATAAATAATTTATTATTTTGTCATATAGTGGCAGAGCGCAGAGATACAAGTAGACTCTGGACACATGTTCTCAAAATTGAGTCCTTGATGTATATTCTGCCTCAACTATGCAAAGTGAAGTAATCTTTTCTGTTGCACCTGCTATTTCTGTTTCTGTTCCTGATGTTTATTGCATAGACCCAAGCAACATGGAAACTTTAAGACATACAACACATACTCACATCCCCACATCACCCCCAAGACCATGGCTGCTTATTCCTTGCTGTGGTGAGAGCTTCCTGAACCAACAGCTTCCTGAAAGGTATATGCTAATTAATGCAAAGTCTTTCTTTCTCTCATTGGCTCTGTCTGCAGATTTCTCTCCTGCAAAGGAACTGACTGCTTTTGCAACTGAATTTGGTCTAATTGAAGATTATCTATCTCAAATTTTATAAATATCTAGGGATCATACTCCTTTATCCCATAGCCACATGTATTTATATTCATTCTCCCAAAGTTGCATTGAGCACCTACTACATGTAAAGAGGTTAATATCTGCTGATGGAGACAGACATGGATAATGTTAACATAAAGAGAGAATCAAGTGTGGGGACTGAGAGAGACAGGCTGAATGTGGGCTGGGAACAGAAGAAGTTGATCTAGAGCCAGTTCTCATCTGGATGATTTTGAAATCTACCCAGCAGTCTCTCAGCTCTGCCCTTATTTTCAGTAGTCCCATTTTTCACTCCTCATTCAGAGTCATCCTTTAAAAATAGAAGACAGATGATGTCCCTCCTTCTGAAGACAGGAAGAATTTCCCTTCTTATTCAGAGAAATAGAAGGCCTTTCCACGATCCAGACAGTCACCCTATGAGGCTGATCTTTCCTACTAGCCTTCCCTTCATTGACTATGCTTTTGTATTTTGGATTCTCTATGGTTTCTCAAGTATGATGCTATACTTAGAATGTATGTGGCCCTCCAAAATTCACATGTTGCAACTTAATGTGACAGTATTAAGATGTGGGTAACTTAGAAAAGGAGTAAGTCATGAAAGTGCAGCCCTCCTGAAAGGTATTAGTGAACTTAGAGAAGTCCTAGCCCTGGCTGTTGTGGTCATTTGGGGAATGAACTTTAGTGTATGAAAGATTCATCCACCCCTCCCTTGCCTCCCCCCATTCAAATAAATCAATAATTAATTAAATAAACCTTTATTTTTTAAGATTTATTTTTATTTATTTGAAAGACAGAGTTACAGAGAGAGGTAGAGACAGAAAGAGAGGTCTTCCATCTGCTGGTTCACTCCACAGATGGCCGCAATGGCCAAAGCTGTGCCGATCCAAAGCCAGAAGCCAGGAGCCTCTTCCAGGACTCCCACATGGATGCAGGGGCCCAAGCACTTGGGCTATCTTCCACTGCTATCCCAGCCCACAGAAGAGAGTTGGATTGGAAGAGGAGCAGCCAGGACTAGAACCAGCACCCATATGGGATGCCAGTGCTTCAGGCCAGGGCGTTAACTCATGGTGCCACAGGGCCGGCCCCAATAAATAAAGCTTTGAAAAAAGGAACTCAATTCAAGTCTCCCATGTGAGTGACAAGAACCTGATTACTCCAGCCATCACCACTGCCTCACAGAGTTGCCATTGGCAGGAAGCTGGTGTCAGGAGCCAGAGCCTGAAATCAAACCCAGATACTCTGAAATGGGACATAGATAGCTTAACCACTAGGCCAACCGCATGCTCCCTGACAACACATTTCTTAGCTGGAGCATTTGCTCCTAGGTAAAATCATAGCAGAGACACCAATAATACAGTCCAGGTTGTACATGCTACAGTGCTTCCTTTTTGCTGATGGGATGTGTTTTTAAGCCAACTAGCTCTATTCCTCCTGCTTTTCCAAGCTACTGCTGTAGGAACAACACATGCACTCTCAAGAAAACATGCAATAATGGATAGGCAAAGGGAAGTCCAAACTTAGATTCAGAAAACTATCAAAACGCATTTCTCTAAAGGAAATCAGCTCTGGGAATAAGTTTACTAAAAGATGCCAATCATGTACGTTACTTGTACAGCTCTTACCATCCCAGTCTGAGTCATCTACATTCAGTTCTTTTCCAATTGACAAAATGCTCATATTTGTATAAACAAAATACTTTGCTGAATGGCTCATCTCAGAACAAATGACGGTCTGCCTCAAAGATAATTTTCATTTATATTCTAGAAGGCAGAGACGGATGATAACTTTCAAATTTATTTATTTATTTTAAATATTTATTTTGAAAGATTTACAGAGAGAGAGAGAGTGAGAGAGAGAGGATCTTCCATCTGTAGGTTCACTCCCCCAAATGGCTGCCACAGCCAGTACTGGGCCCTGCCAAACTCAGGAGCCATCTGGGTCCCCCATGTGGGTGGCAGGGGCCCAAACACTTGGGCCATATTTTGCTGCTTTTTCCAGGCCATTAGCAGTGAGCTGAATCACAAGTGGAGCAGCCAGGACGTGAACCAATGCTCATATTGGATGCTGGCATTGTAGGTGACAGCATTATACACTATGCCACAATGTCAGCTCCTGCTAGTAACTTTTAAAAATAAAATTTATTTATTTATTTATCTTTATCTTTTAAAATATTTTTTAAAAAGGGATAGTTGTTTGAGGCAGTGGTTAAGATGCTCCTGGGACACCTGCTTCTATATCATCACGCCTGGGTTTGCATTTGACTCCACATTGAATTCTAGTTTCCTGCTAATGCACTCTTGGAGGCAGCAGATGATGACCTCAAATATTTGGGTTCTTGTCACCCACGTGGAAAAGCAGTATTGAGTTTCCAGTTCCTAATTTCAGCTTAGTTTTACCCCCAATGTGGGGTCTCTCTCTGTCTCCCTCTCTCTCTCCCTCTCTCATACTCAAATTTAGTCTATACTCTGTTACAGTGTAATTATCAGATCTCAGGTGAGATGATGGACCTGTTAACTAGCTTGATTGTGATAATCATTTATAATTTATACATATATCAAAATATCGAGTTGTATGCCTAAACTATTTACTATTTTATTTGCCAAGTATACCACTATAAAGTTGATGGACAAAAAAAAAAAAAAAAAAGAACCTGAATATTTTCTTCATTTCCCAATAGCACTTAGAGTTACATGTCCCTGAAATTAAAACTTAACTATTCTATCCCAATATAATGGGAAATAGAAGGATAAAATGAGAAGGTTTCTTCAGAAGGGAATATTTGTTTTTGTCACCTTGTTTTTTGTTTTAATTTTATTGAAATAACGATATTTGGATAAGTTTAATTTCTATTTTTTGTTTATAAATCACCTGGGAAAACTCTTTGATTTTTTGATTTAGTCACTAAAACTAATATTGTATTAGCAGCTTAATAATGGAAGCATGATTCAGAGTTGGTCCCTTCATAATTCACAGTTGGAAGAGTTAGGCAAGAGCAAACCAAAATGTAAATATCTGCTAGGGCATAAAATTGAGTCCTTGTAGTACTAATGACTTTTGTTTTAAAATTTCAGCAAAACTTCTTGAAAGAATTATCCTTCCCACTGTCTCTGCTTATTGTTACCAGTTAGTTTTCAACTCAGACAAACCTACTTTCCAGCCCACTACTCCTCTGTGGCTCCTCTTGGTGGTCGCCATTACTGTCAAGACCAATGGTCATATCTCTGAGCACAACTAACTTGGCCTCTTGGGAAAATTCAGACTGGTTTATTGTTCCCTTTTCAATTTGATCCCAAACTCTCTTGTTTTCCCTCGAACCATACAGCTTTTTTGTTAGCTGCTTGGCCTCTACTAAATGAAGGGATTCAGTGATCCTCTGTACCTCTCTTTCTATTCTCCCTGTGTGTGGTTTGAGTCCTATAATTACTTACTGTGATAACCAAAAAGTTACATTTCCAACTTGGACCCCTCCCCTACATCACAGCCTAATTTATCCAATTTCCTATTTAAACATATCAAAACCAAAGCCTTGATTCCCCCAAATATTATCTTCCCATGTCTTCTTTCAGTATGATGTCCCCATTCACTCACCCAAGCCCAAAACCTACTTGATACCCTTGACTCTCTGCTTATAATTACCCACATCCAACGTCTCTAACTCTATTGCCTCTCCTTAACTCAAGCTATCAGAATCTAACTGTGTTGCTGCAAAAACCTCTTACTAGATCATTTTCCTTCCTATAATGTGGTCTCTACACAGCAAAGTGACAAGTTTAAAATCAAGTAAGGACCTCTCTTGCTTTGTACTGCATTCCAAGTTGTTCTTTGTGGTCTTCAAGTTCCTGTACGATTTTGTCATTCCTAAATCCATCTCCTTCCTTTGCTTTACTCATATTGCCCCCCCGCCAAGTGCCAAGCATATTCCTATCTTAGGGTGCTCAAATTCTGTTTCTTCTGCCTGGAACAAGTTCCACCTGTATCTTCACATGATGGAGTGCTTACTACTTAGATCTTGGTCCAATAGTTACTTCCTCTAAGAGTCTTCCCTGACTAAGCTAGGCAGCCCAGAAACCCTCTTTCATGTCATCTTGCATACTACGTAGCATGACCTGAAATCTTATTCATTTGCTTAGAATGTATCTGTCCCTCACTCTCACTAGATTGTGAGCTCCATGAAGGTAGTAACCAGTGTTTAATTAAGTGCTTGTCAGATAACAGAGCCTCAAAAAGTATTTCGAGGAATTTTAGAACTATTACAAAGCACATATTAGAGCCAAAGTAATAGCATACAAGAAATGGAGTGTTTCGGAGGGAGCGGCAAGATGGCGGAATAGGCAGGGAGCACACTATTAGTCTGGGGGGAGAGAAAGTTTAATATAAGTGGAGATACTGCAGGGTCAAGGAAGAGTAGGGGATGAAACAGCAGAGGAAACTCTTCCGGAACTAGTGATTCACAGTGGACCTGCGTGGAGAGCATGGGAGCCCAAGTTCGGGACACCAGCGGCAGACTCAACACACCAGCGCTGGAACGCGAGGTGAGCCAAACCTCAATAGCCCGAGATACCAGCAGTCAAGCTGAAAGAGGAGGCTAGAGGGAACGAGGCTTGAAACTCCGTGGGGAAAAGTTCACCAGGCTAACTAGAAGAGAGATAGGAAAAAAATAAAAAAGTGACCGATACAGACACAAGTTTCTCTCTCTCCGCTCACCTCTCAAAGGCGAGCAAGACAGAGCAGGCGCCATTTTGGACATATGTCATAAGCAGGGCGACCTCAGGTCTGCACCAGCCCTGAGCCTAGCAGAAAAACCTGACTCTGGGGGGAGGGGTGAAATAACAGGAGATTAGCATCTAACTTGGCAACCCAGTGGGAGACTGCAGGAGAATTGGAGCCCACACTGAGGGCAGCAGAGATTCCCTGTGTGGTCCTTGGGAAAGAGCTTCTGATCTCTGGCTCCTGTGGGTATATCATTTGCCTGCTAACTACCTCCAATTACGTTCAGCTGTGTGGAATTGCTTCCCTTGTGAATCAAAAAAAGAAAGAGAGATTTACCACACCTAACCTGGGAGTGTCATCTTTGACACGCCCTCAACCCTGAGGAACCAAACACAGCTCTCAGTCCACACTCATCTCAAGCCTCTAAGGCTCCACTGAAAGCAGGCAGTCCACTTAATATAGAGCCATAGTGTAACAAGAAAAAACACCACAGTGAAGAAACCAAATATCTCCAACATGCCAAACAACAAACGCAAAAACCAAGCTAACAAGAACAAGGAAGAAACTATGACGCCCCCAAATGAAAAAGACACCCCAATTCAAGATTATGAAGATGATGAGATAGAAGAAATGCAAGCAGCAGATCTCAAAAAATTGATAAGAACATTAAGAAGTTCTCAAATAAAAATTCTTGAACTACAGAAATCCTTAATGGACAAGATAGAAAATCTCTCTCGTGAAAGTGAAATATTAAGGAGGAATCAAAATGAAATGAAACAACTAGTGGAACAAGAAACTCTGATAGTGACGAGAAATCATAATGAAATGAAGAATTCAATAGATCAAATGACAAACACACTAGAGAGCCTTAAAAACAGAATGGGCGAAGCAGAAGAGAGAATATCAGACTTAGAAGACAGAGAACAGGAAAGGAAACAGGCAAACCAAAGAAAAGAAGAAGAAATTAGAAATCTAAAAAATATTGTCGGGAATCTACAGGATACTATTAAAAAACCCAACATTCGGGTTCTAGGAGTTCCTGAAGGCATGGAGAGGGAGAAAGGATTAGAAGGCATTTTCAGTGAGATACTAGCAGAAAATTTCCCAGGTTTGGAGAAGGACAGAGGCATCTTAGTACAGGAAGCTTATAGAACTCCTAATAAACATGACCAAAAGAGATCCTCACCACAACATGTTGTAATCAAACTCACCACAGTGAAACATAAAGAAAAGATCCTAAAATGTGCAAGAGAGAAACGTCAGATCACTCTTAGAGGATCTCCAATTAGACTCACAGCAGACTTCTCATCAGAAACCCTACAAGCTAGAAGGGAATGGCGAGACATAGCCCAGGTACTAAGAGAGAAAAACTGCCAGCCCAGAATACTATATCCTGCAAAGCTCTCATTTGTGAATGAAGGTGAAATTAAGACTTTTCATAGCAAACAGAAACTGAAACAATTTGTTGCCACTCATCCTGCCCTGCAAAAGATGCTTAAAGATGTCTTACACACAGAAACACAGAAACATGGTCACCAATATGAAAGAAGGTAAAGGAAGGAAACCTCACAGCAAAAGATCACAGGAAGCTCAATTTCTCTTTGACATAGAATTAAACTCTGATGCTCTGTGAAAGCAATGTGTTAAAGTAATCTATTATGTTCTCTTGATGTCTGTTAAATTCTAATTGTTCAAAAACAGCTGAATTTTTATTAAGAGCTATGGGTTATTTAAATATGTGCTTTTTTCAAAAATTTGAATAATCACCTTGTAACAATGATCAAATTTGGTCTATGTTATGTCATGATTTTAAGGAATCTTATTTCAAGCAGATATTTTGGATTCTGAGCCTTCTTGACATTCTTGCAGGCATTCAAAAAATCAAAGTTTCAAACAATCTGGTCTCTAAAATTTCCAGTAAATCCTGGACTTTGGTTTTTCCAGTTTAGGCCCAACTGAAAAATATCGAAGGACCTATGTCTCTCATCTTATAGAGACACCAACTAATCAGTCTATTTGGAGTATATTAGAAGGACTGTCAAGATGTGATGTGGTACCAGACTTTAAGTTTCTATAATGGAAAATGCTATTAATACAAATGTTTGAGAATTAAAAAGTCTAATGATCTTGTGTTACTAGACATGATAGTTATCTTAATGAGAAAGCCCCAGAGACCTAAAGGGTTAAATACTTGTAAAATCCTACAGGTGCTTTCAAAAATACTGTGAAGTAAGCAAGTGCCTCTTGTTGGTTGATGAGTTTATAATTTTAAACATGGCGACTTAAAGTCTTTTGTCATCCACAGTTATATATGATCTGCTGCTCATAAAACTAAAGCGTTGTTGGTTCTGGGTTTAGCTGTCCTCCTATAGGTTCCTATGGACTTTTTCCAGCCACTTTTATTGTATTCAGTACTTTGGGATGGCTCTGTAAACAGATGAAGCCAATAATGTATTAACAGTACCAACTGAGAGAAAGTATGGTTAACTGAGGTTACTAAAAAGAAAAATCCATTCAAATCAATTGGCAATCTACAAAAAGAGTTAAAGATTTTAAAAGCTATTATTAAAATTGCTATATTGGTCTACTATGCTATGTTATTATTGTTTACATATTGTATGTCCACATGGGAAAATTTTATTAAGAGTTTTATTTTAATTGGCTTATAGATAAGATTGTCCATAAATTTAAGCTGCTAAAATCAATCAAAGATACATTTTAATTCGTGTGACCTGAATCTCTACATCATATGTTTTAAACTTGTTGGTAGAAAGAAACTAAAAACATTTTAGATGGTTGTGCTTAAGTTTACTGGCTAAACAAACTACACCATGTTAGATATTTAAGAGGTGTTTTCAAATACATGATTCTTAAAATTTATAGAAGGCATTGGACCTTCTGGTAAATGTTTTCTTAAGTTGTTATCTAATGGTTGAAACGGTTTGCTAAGTATTCATGTGATATTGCTATTGTCAGCAAGCGATCTAGGACTTGCTCCCTCATTTCTCTATTCTAAGCCCAACTTGTTCTTTCATTTCTCTATTCTCTTCAAGGTAGGAAACTAATTCTATTATGAAGGAATCTGTAGGATGCACAATTTAATCTTTAGACCTTATAAAAGAGATGGCTAACATTTTTCTGCAATAGCATAGCCAAAATAAGAACTTAAATAATAATCTCATAGCTAGATTCACTTCGCCATCAGCGAAGTATACAGTAAGTAGAAAAAACCTCCCTTTCAGACCAAAGGGAAAGAAAGTTTTAAAAGTGAGAATATAATTTGCCTCATGGGCATTGTCTACCTTAGAAAAACTACTACAGAACATGCCTGTGACTATAGACTTGTAGTTCAGGCCACCAAAGATTAGAGATGGGACACGGGCACTCCCTTGACTTGCATCCTCTGGTCTGCTTTAACACAAACCAGGAGGAAAAGAAAGCTCGGCATCAGAAGCAATGGGTGGCAGGCCTATTAATGGCTGATCTGTACAGTGATCTGCCTTCAAGGAGACCCAACAGGCCAGTCCACTGCAGTGGCTTTCAATGTGGTAAGCCTGGGCTTCAGCAGAAGTCAGCTTGTGAAGAGCCCTGGCAGCTCTGCCAAGAGATGGATCACTGGAAATGGACCTGCCCTGGAGTCGAAGGATGCCCAGGTCAGAGCCACAGATCTTATTGGCTCTAAGCTGAAAAGCCCTTCACTCAGCCCAACTTCCAAAGTGACCACTGCAGCTGAGGGTATGGTCAAGTAGGGTCAGCAACATTGCAGGCAGAACTGTAAATTTCTTGTTAGAGATGCCCCCTGCCTTTACCTGGCCAGCTCTCCTCCCAGGCCAGCCAAGTAATGAAAGTCAACAGAGTGCCTTCCCCTAGGAGGTTCACACCTCCCTTAGGATATACCCCATGGGAAGAGATAGATAGGTCTGGGCCTCTTAACTTACAAGGCCTAAAGCCCAACAGATTATTATCAAGCCCCTTCTATCAGGTTCTATTTGCCTCTCAATCAGAAAAATTACTTGTAGCTTAGACAGCACCTTTCTTAGCTCCTCTAATAATGACTCTGGCCTTTGTTCTAGGCCCTGTCTAGTGCACTTGGGCCTCATTCCTTTGTAATCATAACCTGTACCACCAATGGCTCTACTCCCAACCTGTGTGTACTGATGGTCCTCTTCCCCACTTAATGCTGTATAATTGTTCAAACCTGGTAAATGCCACTCTTAGGATCATTGGTTACTATGCTCTTCCTGTCTTTTATGACCTTGTCTAAATATGAGCAGAATCAGCAAACTTGGAAGGCTTCCATAGCCCTGGCAACTCATGACGAGAGCCTAGTGTAGTTACTGGCGCCATAAACTAGAGTGTCAATTTGTTGAGTCAACAACAGGAGCCACTGTGCACTTGCTCCTCATGTGGGATCTCTGTCCTTAATGTGCTGTACATTGTGATTTAATGCTATAACTAGTACTCAAACAGTATGTTTCACTTTGTGTTTCTATGTGGGTGCAAACTGTTGAAATCTTTATACTAAATTGATCTTCTGTATATAAAGAGAATTGAAAATGAATCTTGATGCAAATGGAAGGGGAGAGGGAGCGGGAGAGGGGAGGGTTGCGGGTGGGAGGGAAGTTATGGGAGGGGGAAGCCATTGTAATCCATAAGCTGTACATTCATTAAATAAAAGTTAAAAAAAAAAAAAAGAAATGGAGTGTTTCTACCTGAAACTCACATATATATGAATAATTATAAGAGGTTGGTGGGTGGGAAGCTTCTGGGTGCCTGTGATTTAGTTGATTCTCACTGAAAAAACAGATCTTCAGTTAAAAAAAAAGTTTGTTAGAAAATCCAAAGAATTCAGGTGTAGATACTGAATAGAGAGTGATAAGGTAAAAGAAATAAGACTCTAACTATTCCTTAGCCATATCCCTACCACTTGGGACTAAGTCTGTACAGGAGGAAGTCACCAGAAGAAGCAAATATATTTTCGCTTCTTTGTTTTCAGCATGTTGGTAAAGCAGAAGGACACAGTCAATGCCCAGGTAGAAAAATGAGACATTGTGTTGGGACACGGTCACCTCAGGATCTCTGTGCACCTATAGCTCCAGTATGGTTTGGGGTACAGGTGATGATGGTTCCTGTGACATCTCATGGGTGTATATCTTTGAGAGATCTTGGAAAGAGTCTTTTAGGCAGGAAGTCAGAGTCCTCACTTCTAGGTTGTACTCCCTGAGGATTAGCTATTGTCTCAGACCACCGTGTTCACAAATGGCTGTAGCAGAACCAGATACCATATTCTCTTTTATTCACACCCAACGAGAGAATAAATGATAGCTTATGGCTAGAAAACCTAAGAAGACTTCTCACTCTCTCTCATGAACTTCAGCTCAGTCATTGGCCTGTCCTTGCATCAGTCACCATGGTCAAAAGAGAGGTGATATGATAACAAACTGAGTGCTGAAAACTCCATATATAGCGCTCAGGGGTGACAGCCCATGAACTGAAATCTGGAACAGTCAGCTAACCATTTTCTGAAAGCCTAAGGTTTTTTTCATTCTTTCATCAGCATTTCCTGAACAGCTACCACGTTCCTGGTTCCCTTCTAGGTAGAGGACATACTATAGGGAACAAACACACACAATCCTTTAAGTAGCAATAAAATTCCCAATATTTTATTTATTTAAAGATTTATTTATTTTAAGATCAGAGTTATGCAGAGAGAGGAAGAGACAGAGAAAGAGATCTTCCATCTGCTGGTTTACCCCCTAAATGGCTGCCATGGTTGTAGCTGGGTGAGGCCCAAGACCTTCCAGGTCTCTCACATGGAAAGCAGGGGCCCAAGCACTTGGGCCATCTTCCACTGCTTCTGCTAGGCCACTTTCAGGGAGTCGAGCATCTGAGAACTGAACTGGCACCCATATGGGATGCCAGTATCACAAACAATGGCTTTACCCGTTATGCCACAACTCCGGCCCCTAAAATTCCCAATATTTGAAAGTCACATGGTTACCATATGTCTCCATCCTGGGATATAAACTTCTTTTATGGACATAGGGGATATAACTAAATTAACTTCCTCCATACCACAGAAGAGAGGAGCTATTTAGCAGAGCTCCAATGTTCCACATTTGTAAATTTTGCAGGATGTGACTCTGGCTTCAAAAAGCTACAATCTCCCAGAGCAATCCTAACCTTTCCTCTGAACTCAGAGGATGTCAGCTGCTGGAACTGTTTGTCTTTGTCTAATATCTAAGCATATGTGTGAACAGAAATGAGACTGAGGGCAGAAACACGGATGATGGGGTCATGGCTTCCCCTAGATACCAGAGAAACTTTACTTATGCCCTCCCGACAGAGGCACACTGAATGCATTTTAATATGGTGCTACTCCCTGCAGATATTTCATTTTTAGGCTACAGTGGGAAGGTGAGGCACCAGAATGAAGAATACATTGGGGGCTGGGGACTGATTAAAAATAAGGAAAAAAGCTAATAGGCCTTTCACTTTTAAGGGAATGTGAAAACATATTAAACACCCTAGCTTTCTTAAGCAAACTGAAAAACAAAATTCAGCATGAATTATTGATCTTTGCAAAGACAAAAATTAACATTCCACTTTTATGCCTAACTCCCATTCTAATTTTCACAGTAACTCAACAGTCTCTTTCACATCCATGAGTCTGCCCTTTAACTGCTACCTAATACTTTTATTTTAACTTTCTTTGTTATTCTCATTCTTTCCCTTCTTATTTTGTCCCCTTCTCTGTCATTATCTCTCCTCCTTCCATTCTTTTTCTCTCATTCTCTTACTCTTCCTCTTTTGCCTCCTTTTCTGCTTCAGTCTGTATCCTAGCAACAGCTATTTCAATTAAAAAAGGAAGGGAAGGGCCACTAGTGTTGCCAAGGTTACCAGCATTTCCTGTTGCCACTGGAGGAAGTAACCTGTGAGTTGAACATAATGGAATCATATGCTATGACAGACACCTTCCTTGGCTTACATCTGCCTTCCTCCTCCACATCCAGAAACAATGAGACTTCCATATCAAAAAATTTTACAGTCTAAGAGTGTCATAGATGTTACCATGATGTGAGAAACTACTTTACAGCCCATACATTCATAGAAAAATTTAGGGAATATAAAACAGAAACAATGACAATAATTAGATTTTGACAACATTTTAGAGGGTAGTGATTCTATTCATTTTAATATACTGTCAAATTTCTAGTAACAATAGAAAACCAGTACTGTAGTTGGTCAACAGAGCCCATTCTGTCAAACAACAAAATATTAAATACATTTGACTTTCAAAATTTTGAAAACTGGGCCAGCACTGTGGTATAGTGGGCTAAGCCTCCACCTGCAACACTGGCGTCCCATATGAGCCCAGGTTCTAAGTCCCAGCAGCTCCTCTTCTGATCCAGCTTTCTGCTGTGGCCTGGGAAACTGATAGAAGATGGACCAAGTGCTTGGATTCCTGCACCCACATGGGAGACCTGGAAGAAGCTCCCAGCTCTTGGCTTTGGATCAGCCCAGCTCCAGCCTTTACAGCCATTTAGGGAGTGAACCAGTGGATGGAAGACCTTTCTCTCTGTCTCTCCTTCTGTCTGTAATTCTACCTCTCAAATAAATGAAACATTTTTGAAAAATATTATAACCATAGTGATTTGTGGTTAACAACCATCATTTAGGCCCTATATCCAATTTAAAACACAAAAAATGTTTCAAGTTTCTTCAAATTCTCCCTACCATAAACAATTTTTTATTTTTTATTTTTTGACAGGCAGAGTGGACAGTGAGAGAGAGAGAGAGAGAGAAAGGTCTTCCTTTGCCGTTGGTTCACCCTCCAATGGCCACCGCATTGCGCTGATCCGAAGCCAGGAGCCAGGTGCTTCTCCTGGTCTCCCATGCGGGTGCAGGGCCCAAGCACTTGGGCCATCCTCCACTGCAGAGAGCTGGCCTGGAAGAGGGGCAACCGGGACAGAATCTGGTGCCCAGACCGGGACTAGAACCCGGTGTGCCGGTGCTGCAGGCGGAGGATTAGCCTAGTGAGCCACGGCGCCGGCCTCTACCATAAACAATTAAAAATTCATTTTCTGTTCAAGAAAAATGGCCATTAATAACCAGGAACTCATTCAAAGATTGCTTGATCTCAGTATAAGGCACAAACATGAGGTACAGAAGAACTAAGGCCAGCACATATGTTTGTCTCCAGTTCTAAACTATTTGCTCAGATGAGTCAGATTTTAAAATGTACAGTTTTCCTAATATCCTAACACCTATTACTGTGGTGGAATGAGAAGGCCATGCCAAGATGGCCGCTGGCAAGTGAGCATCAGTTATTTAGGAATGGCTTTGAAATCCGCCTGGCAACGGAGCCTGCCTAGCAACAGGCTGTGATTTGATGGCTTTGGAAACCACATGGCTTTGGATACTGCCTGGCAACAGGCTGTGATTGGTTAGGGCATAAACTACTCCTTGACTGGATTGGCTGCCTTGGCTATATAAGCTGTTGTACCAACTGAAATAAATGAGTCTGTGGGCTGCTCGCCTCTGGCCTGCTTTCACCCGACTCCCAGGGTCTGTGTGGTGACTCCACGCCTCTTGCCCCTACCACACTCCTCATCTCAGAACATATCAACCACAACATCATACCACCTTATGACGCTATTATACTTCCATTATAATTCCTTATTTCATTCCTACAATGGTTCTATAAGGGTGTACTCTTCACATTTTTATGCATCATCAAACTGAAAACCAGAGAGTTTAATTGACTTAAGTGGCAGAGGGTGTGGTGTTAGGTCTTTTGATTCTTATTTATTCTTAGCCCCTTGCACAGTACTTTCCTTTTACCAGGTGCTGATACAATGTTATATACTATGCTCTGAACATGATTTATTTTGTAGTCAAACCCATGTCAGATTTTTAAACACCAAAGTCATAAGTTAATGGTATTAATACAATTATGGTATTTAGCAGGTGTCCTAGTGGGAGGTCTTCAGGTTATTGTGAGTGTGCCATCAATCGCAAGTTAATTCTCACAAGAGGGCTATCATAAAAGTCTGAGGAAGTCCGAATCTCCCTCCCTCCTACCCTCCCACCTTCCTAGCTTACCATGTGCTCCTTCCTCTACCCACGCTTCACACTCTACCATTTGTGCCCTCACCAGGGCCCAACCCTTGGGACCACCCAAACTTGGAATTCAAGATCCAGAACTGTGAGTTATATAAATGTTTTCACTTTATAAAGTGAGTTTTTCCAGGCATTCTGTTGTAGTAGTGAAAAGCTAATACAATACCTATGCATGGTTCTTACTCTTTCCTGCTTTCCTTACTTCCTTAACAGCTTCTCCTAGAAGAACATCTTCAATAAGCCACTCTCACAGGAATTCTCCTCTGAGAGTTTACTTCTAGAGAACCTGGCCTAAGAAAGATCAGAGCTCTACAATGAAAATTCAAAACATTAAAGAATAAAATAGAAGAAGACATAAAAAACGGAAAAATCTTCCATATTTGTGGAATGGAAGAATTAATATCATCAAAAATATCCATACTACCAAAAACAATTTACAGATTCAATACTACCCCACTCAAAATACAATGACATTTTTCTCAGATCTGGAAAAAAATGCTAAAATTTATATGGAAACAGAAGAGACCCCGACTAGCTGAAGAAATCTTAAACAACAAAAACAGAGCCTGGGACATCAAAATATCAGATTTCAAGACATATTACAGGACAGTTATAATCAAAACAGCCTGGTACTGGTATAAAAATGGACATGTAGAATAATGGAACAGAATACAATTGCCAAAAATCATTCCACACATCTACAACCAACTGATCTTTTGGCAAATCAGTCCCTGGGAAAGGACAGTCTCTTCAACAAATGGTGTTGGGAAACTTAGATCTGCATATGCAGAAATATGAAATAATACCCCTATCTTACCCCAGATTCAAAAATCAACTCAAAATGGATTAAGATCTAAATCTATGATCTGATACCTCAAATTACTAGAGTAAAACATTGGGAAAATTCTGCAATACGTTGGCATAGATAAAGACTTCCTGGAAAAGATCCCAGAAGCATAAGCAATCAAATAAAAAATAGACAAATGGGATTACATCAAGCTAAGAAGCTTTTGCACTGAAAAGGGAACACTTAACAAAGTCAAGAGGCAAGTGAAAGAATGGGATAAAACATTTTCACACCATGCAACTGATGAAGGATTGATATTCAGAATCTATAAAGAGTTCAAGAAACTCAATAACAACAAAAACAATACAAAGTTAAGAAATGGGCAAAGGAATTGAGCAGGCATTTTTCAAAAGAAGAAATTCAAATGGCCAACAGACACATGAAAAATGCTCAAGACCACTAGTCATCAAGACAATACAAATCAAAACCACAATGTGGTTTCACGTCACCCCAGTTAGAATGGCTCTCATACAGACATCAACAAACAATAAATGCTGGCAAAGATGTGAGGGAAAAATGTACTCTAATCCACTGTCAGTGGATTTTCAGAAATCTGAAAATAGTTCTATCATATAACCCAGCAATCCCATATCTGGGAATTTATCCAAAGGAAGTGAAATCAGTATATGAAAGATGTATCTGTAGCCCTGTGTTCATTGCAGCTCAATTCACAATAGCTAAGATATGAAATCAACACAGATGTCCATTAACTGTTAACTAGATAAAGAAAATGTGGTATATATACACTAAAAATGAATGAAATCCTATCCTTTGCAACAAAATGGATGCAACTGGAAACCATTATACTAGGCAAAATAAGTCATTTCCCAAAAGACAAATATCATAGGTTTTCCCTGATCTGTGATAAGTAATGGAGTTCTGAAAAATATATGAGTGAAATGGACATTTTGAGATTTGATTATTGTTTACAGCCCTTGTCTCTACAGTTAAAGAACAGCGTTTTTTTTTTTTCTTCTTACTTTTTTTGAATTCTTTACTTAGTAAAGGGTTAAGATTATGATTTCAAAATAAACTGAAAGTATGTCATTGGAAAAATTATAAGAAAGGAAAATAGAGGGAGAGGAGTGGGAATGTGGGTGGGAGGGAGGGTAGCATGGGAAGTATCACTACGCTCCTAAATTTGTATATGTGAAATACATGAAATTTTTCACATTATATAAATTAAAACATAGAAAACAAAAAAAATAAAGAATTTTTTAAGATGTATTTATTTATTTAATTGAAGTCAGAGTTACACAGAGAGAGGAGAGGCAGAGAGAGAGAGAGGTCTTCCATCTGCTGGTTCACTCCCCAGTTGGTCGCAACGGCCAGAGCTAGGCCAGTCTGAAGCCAGGAGCCAGGAGCCAGGAACTTCTTCTGGTTCTCCCATGTGGGTACAGTGGCCCAAGGACTTGGGCCGTTTTCTCCTGCTTTCCCAGGCCGTAGCAGAGAGCTGGATCAGAAGTGGAGCAGCTGGGTCTCAAACCGGTGCCCATATGGGATGCCAGCGCTTCAGGCCAGGGCGTTAACCCACTGTGTCACAGCACCGGCCCCAAGATAGTGTCATTCTTCATGACTTCAGCTTTTACTACTACTTCTTCTTTACCCTTCCTTTAGGGGAGTGGCAATGATCTATATGGTTATTAGTTCCCTGTTATTTGGTGGTCTTGATGGTTGCCCTAACCATGCTCACATTTCCTGTACAAATATTTCTTTAATTAAAGTCTCATGACATATCTTAGTTGGTTTCTATCTGATGTAGATACTGTGAGTTCCTAAGTGATGTTCACAATTTTACAATGGCTTCCCTTCAATCCATTCTCCATACAGTGGCAGGAGCAACATTCGATTACTTTTAATAAGATCACATCCTTCTCTATGTAAAACTGTCATTGGCTCCCCACCTTGCATAGATGGTATCCCTCGTCTCTACCATGATACAGGAAGTCTTTCATGCTCCAGGTGATAAATTCACCCTCAGATCAGAACTATTCCTTCCCAATATAGTTATGTTGTAGAAGCAAACCTGATGCCACTTCCAACACACGCTGGACTGCATTTCACCTTTGTGCTTTAGCTCAACTCATGCTTCTCTTAACTCCTCCACACATCCCTGGTCCCTCCAATTCAAGTGACCAGCATATCTCCAGGAAGACTGAAATCCTCGAGGATGTGGATTACTCATCGCTTTCATTGTTATAATCTCAGTTTCAGTCTCACACAGAATATAAAATTTGTTGAATGAATGACTTTTTTTAAAGATTTATTTATTTATTTATTTGAAAGTCAGCATTACAGAGAGGCAGAGAGAGATGGAGAGATGGAGAGAGAGAGAGGTCTTCCATCCATTAGTTCACTCCTACTCCCCAGATGGCCAAAACAGCTGGAGCTTCACTGATCTAAAGCCAGGAGTCAGGAGCTTCCTCCAGGTCTCCCACATGGGTGCAGGGGCCCAAGGACTTGGGCCATCTTCTACTGCTTTCCCAGGCCATAGTAGAGAGCTGGATCAGAAATAGAGCTGCCAGGGCTGGAACCAGTGCCCACATGGATGCCAGCACTGCAGGCAGTGGCCTTACTCGCCACGCCACAGCACAGGTCTCCAAATGAATGACTTTTCAGACAGAATATTTTCTTCTATTATGCTGAAGCACCTTGAGAAATCCTAAGTAGTCACTGGAGATACCTTTGAAAATTGAACTAGTACTGTTCATAACTGCTATTGAGTTGCACCAACTTGGTACCAAGCACTTAGTAAATGTTTTATTTCATCTTTACAATGAAAACAGGTTCTATTTTAGTTTTTCTTGAATAAGAGGAAAACAAGGCTCAGGAAAATAAGAAATGTTCCCTGGGCAGAGAGTTAACAAGGAGTTGATTTGGGGTTTGGGTGCTTTCATGTCTTTCTGTATTCCCAGGACTGTGTTCTCTCTTTTACAGAGAAGCAACTGTGCTGTACTGTAAAGTAGTCGAGCACTTAACACCTCCTGTGGGCAAAGCCCACGATTCGCAAGCTCCTGGTCAATATAAAGAAGGGCATCACATTGATTCCACATACTCATGTTTATATTACCTCCTCAAAAATTCAGTTGTGTAACCAATACTTTATATGTGCATCTATTTCTAGGTGTTTATAAGAGAAAGCATTTTGTTTTGGGGCATCTCATCTGAAGAGATGTGAGAACTAGAGACACTGAGAGACTTACATAGGATGAATAAATCCTTAATAGATACTATATACAATAAAACGCTCATGGAACATTACTTCCCTGTTTGAGCTACAACAACAGTCTGCATTCCTGGGCATGTGCTTCACCAGAGCTCTTGAGAACGCAGCGAGGCCCTGATCACATGCTGATCACACACACAGAGCTAGATTCAGACAATTAAAGATGTGATTTGTTTTCGCTGCCAGCAGATCTTGATAACTCAATGGTAGCAGTAGTTAATGTAGCATTTTATAAGCAACTGTGAATTATCCATGGTAAGTGACTAATAACATATTAGTACAGTTATACATAGCATAAAACACACACAAGAAAACGGTCTACAAATGGGAGATCATGCCAGAGCATGAAAAAGAGGAAATTTTAATTAGGTTATATAAAATCAAAGACTGAACCACTCAGGGAGGCGCATCTACCTTCCTTTTGACTTTTGCTCAGGTCTGAAGCTTGGTTGAGGTGTCTCCTTTACCACTGCATGAGGTAGCCTTGACCATAACACTACGTCTCTTGACCATTACACTACCTTCTCTGCACACTCCCAACTGAACTATCAGACTACTTTGACATGATTTAGCCCAGGACTTCTCTGGTTTTAATGCTGCCAGTTCTACACCCTAGGCTTCCAGGTATGGTAACCGTGGTAAGCAGGACTCCGCAAAGAGGTCCATATCCTAAGCACCAGAACTAGTGAATATGCTAATTTAAAGGGCAAAAGAGATTGCAAATCCCGTCAAGTTGATGAACTTGCTGTGGAAAGATTATCCTTGACTATCCTGGAAAGCCCTATCCAATCTTACAGGTTCTTAAAACTGGAGAACCTTTTCTGGCTGTGGTCAGAGGGATGTGATGACAAAGAAAATCAAATATTGCTGGCTTTGAAGGTGGAGAACAGTGACCTTTGGAAACTGGAAACTAGAAACTCAAGGAAACAGAATCTCTTCTAGAGTCTCCAGTAAAAACCTTGGCACTGTCAGTATTTTTATTTTATCCCAGTATATCAGCCCTGGACTTCTGACCTACAGAACTGTAAGATCATGAATCTGTTGTCTTAAGTTACCAAGTTTGTGATAATTTGTTTTTACAGAAATAATACCCCAACACAATAAGCAACTCACCCTAGTTTGCCCAGGAGTGTTGTCCTACTTTGAAAACTGAAAATCCCACATCTGGTGAATCCGTATGGTACTGAGAAAATTGGGACAATTGCTCAACCAATCTTCTCTTCCTCTCTCTACCATTGGGCTCTAGAATTCCCCATTGGTTTTGGGGTCTCCTCCAGCTACCCAAAAGATGTCCTGAAACAGTGGCTCTCAAATATTAGGGTACCTAAGGATATCATGCTGGGTTTCTTAGAACACAGATGTTATGCCTACTCTCAGGGTTGCTGATTCATAAGGTCATGAATGGAGCCTGAGAATTTGCATTTCTCTGTGTTATTGTGGTATGTTCATATGCTGGTCTGGGGATCTACTTTTAAATCACTGTTGAGACAAAAAAAAAAAAAAAAAAAAAAAAAACCTCTGAGAAATCATTGAATAAAATTTCATTTGCTCATTTATTACCAGATGTAGATAAAATTGAGATGGGTTTCTGGCCAGGTACTAATCATTAGAGCCCAACCAAACCATAATAAAGAAAACAACTCTGCTGGGCTGAGACTGTGCCACAGCAGGTTAAGCTGTGGCCTGCAACACTGGCAACCCATATGGTGCCAGTTCGATTCCATGCTGCTCCACTTCCTATCCAGATCCCTGAGGCTGTGCCCAGGAAGGAAGTGGATTATGGCTCAAGTAGTTGAGCTCCTGTACCCACATAGGGGACACTGAAAGAGCTCCTGGTCCCTGGCTTCAATCTGGCCCAGCCCTGGCCAATATGACCATCTTGGGAGTAAACCAGCAGATGGAAGATATTCTGGCTCGCTCTCTCTCTCCCCCCACCTTGTAACTCAGCCTTTCAAACAAAATAAAATCTTTTTTCAAAAAGGACAGAACTCTGAAATCTAATCTTTGATCTGCTAGATTACTTGAGATATGAAACACTATAATATAATGCTGAGGGCACTGGTCCTATTCCTATCTTTTACATTCTTCTGGGCCCCAGACAAGTTATTCCAATTTTCTCAGTCTCAGAATTGGACTTAATCCACTTAAAGGACCTAGCATACTCTCTGGCATGACATATGCTCAGTAAATGATAACTATGCGAGAAACCAGGTCTTTCCGAAATATGACTCACATAGCTCATACAACCTAATGAGAATGTGAAAGAGAAAGGTGGATGTTTGCCCTTTAACCTCATGATGATTTTGAAGTCTTGATTTACTATGTAAGCTCAGCAGTTATTGCTAGCCCATTACTGCAGTATTAATTCTCTGCACGCTCCTAGTTTCAAAAATACCCATAAAATATTTGGAGCACCTCTCATGTACAAATCTCCAAGTTAAAGTGTTCTCTAAGTCTGTGACTCACTCATTCAAGACATACATTCAATACATTCAAACAGTGTACTAGACACTATTATGGGTACTGGGATTACAGCAGGCAAGAAACATAGATAAAGACTATTTCCACACAATTTAGCCGTTAGAGAAGTAAAACTGAAAAGAATATAAGAGGGAAAAAAGAGAAGTGAAAATTTCAGTAGGGATAGATACTATAAAAAATGAAGCTGGCAGGCTATAGCTTTATAACAGGTACATAGTTAGGAAAGTCCCTTATAAAGAGGTGACATCTGAATTAAGATTTAAATAATTTGTAAGAAATCATCACAAATGAAGGAACAGTGGTATAAGCTAAGATGGACAGAGTCCAATGCACATAAAAGGTTGACAAATTAAGGAAAATGTGGCTGGATCACAGAGAGTAATGCAGAGAGAACAGAATGGAAAGATTCTGTGCTTCTATGATGTTGTAGACTTTGGGTTGGCTTTGATTAGCTTCTGGTCCAGCAGGATGCCTTTTGAAGCAGAAGAAAAATATTTCATTTTAAGGTGGATTTTTTCAATTCATGGTTAGATTTTTTGATTATTATTCTGCTGGTTAACCTATCTTGATGTCTGCTTCTAGCAGACATTTATTATTGCCAGTCCAAATTATCTTTTTCCCTTTTTTTTTTTTTTTTGAAGAGGGAATACTTCTCCCTCCACCATCATTATTTGGTTCACTGGGGTACTTTTCCAATCAGAATGCTCTTGTAAATTAGGAAAAGTTCAACAATCTAGGAGAAAAATAATCAGAAACTCTTTCTGGGATTTTTCTAGCTGAAATTTATTGAGAACACCTCTTTCTTTCAGAAATGATGAAGTCTTCGAGATAAAATTCTGTGTCAAACTTATAGTCATAGGTTCAGCCTCATGGGGACAGCTGATCTCAAATAGTGGAACAAAAGATAAACCAGGTATAAAAAGATGCAAGACAGACCTGAGACCTCAGTCTCTCTGGATCAAGATTGCTGGAACAATTCTACTTCCATTTTTCCAACTGTTGCGTTCCCTGAACCAAACATCCTCTTTGGTTTAAGACAGGTTGAAATCTGGTATTGTGATGCCTCTGGCTTTGTTTTTGTTGTACAAGATTTTTTTTAGCTATTCAAGGTCTCCTGTGCCTCCATATGAATTTCAGCATTTTTTCCAGATATGAGAAGAATGTCTTTGGTATTTTGATTGCATTGCATTGAATCTATAAATTGCTTTTGGGAGAATGGACATTTTGATGATGTTGATTCTTCCAATCCATGAATATGGAAGATTTTTCCATTTTTTGGTGTCCTCTTCTATTTCTTTATGATTTTGTAATTTTCATCATAGAGATCTTTAACATCCTTGTTTATAATTTCTTTTTCTTGCCTAATGGCTCTGGCTAAAACTTCCAGAACTATATTGCATAGCAGTGGTGAGAGTGGGCATCCCTGTCAGTTACCAGATTTCAGTGGAAATGCTTCTAACTTTTCCCCATTCAATAGGATGCTGGCCATGGATTTTTCATAAATTGCTTTGATTGTATTGAGGAATGTTGCTTCTATACCCAATTTGCTTAGAGATTTCATCGTGAAAGGTGTTGTATTTTATCAAATGCTTTCTCTGAATCTAATGAGATAATGTTTTTTCTTCTGCAGTCTGTTAATGTGGTGTATCATGTTGATTGGTTTGCGCACATTGAACCATCCTTGCATACCATGGATAAATCCCACTTGGTCTGGGTGGATGATCTTTCTGATGTGTTGTTGCATTCTATTGGCCAGAATTTTACTGAGGACTTTTGCGTCTATGTTCATCAGGGAAATTGGTCTGTAATTGTCTTTTTTTGTTGCATCTTTTTCAGGTTTAGGAATTAAGGTGATGCTGGCTTCATAGAAAGAATTCGGGAGGATTCCCTCTTTTTCGATTGTTCTGAATAGTTTGAGAAGAATTGGAGTTAGTTCTTTAAGTGTCTGGTAGAATTCAGTAGTGAATGCATCTGGTCCTGGGCTTTTCTTTGTTGAGAGGGGCTTAATTACTGATTCAATTTCTGACTCGGTTATGGGTCTGTTTAGGTTTTCTATGTCTTCATGGTTCAGTTTAGGTAGGGTGCATGTGTCCAGGGATCTATCTATATCTGATAGATTTCCCTGTTTGTTGGCGTACAACTCTTTGTAGTAATTTCTGATGACTCTTTTTATTTCTGTGGTGTCTGTTGTTACATTCCATTTTTCATCTCTGATTTTATTGATTTGGGTATTTTCTTTTTTTAGTTAGTTGGGTCAATGTGTGTCAATTTTGTTTATTTTTTCAAAAAACAAACTCTTTGTTTTGCTGATCTTTTGTAATTTTTTTTATTAAATTCTGTTGATTTCTTCTCTAATTTTAATTATTTCTCTTCTCCTACTAGTTTTGGTTCTGGTTTGCTGCAGTTTTTCTAGATCCTTGAGATGCATTGATAGCTCATTTGCTTGGTGCATTTCCAATTTTTTTTTTTTTGACAGGCAGAGTGGACAGTGAGAGAGAGAGAGAGAAAGGTCTTCTTTTTTTCCATTGGTTCACCCCCCAATGTCTGCTGTGGCCGGTGCTCTAAGCCAGGAGCCAGATGCTTCCTCCTGGTCTCCCATGCGGGTGCAGGGCCCAAAGATTGGGCCATCCTCCACTGCACTCCTGGGCCACAGCAGAGAGCTGGCCTGGAAGAGGGGCAACTGGGACAGAATCTGGCACCCCGATCGGGACTAGAACCTGGTGTGCCAGTGCCGTAGGCTGAGGATTAGCCTATTTAGCCACGGCACCAGCCATCTTTCCAATTTCTTGATGTAGGCACCTATTGCTATAAACTTTCCTCTTAACACTGCTTTTGCTATATCCCATAAGTTTTGCTATGTTGTGTTGTTATTCTCATTTACTTCCAAAAAGTTTTTGACTTCTCTTTTGATTTCTTCTATGACCCAGTGTTCATTCAGGAGCATGTTGTTCAGTCTCCATGTGTTTGTATATGCTCTTGGGATTCCTGTTTGCTAATTTCCAGCAATTCCAGATTTCAGGACATACTACAGGGCAGTTATAATCAAAACAGCATGGTACTGGTATGGAAACAGATGGATAGACCAATGGAACAGAATAGAAACACCAGAAATCCATCCAAACATCTACAGCCAACTTATATTTGATCAAGGATCTAAAACCAATTCCTAGAGCAAGGACATCTATTCAACAAATGGTGCTGGGAAAACTGGATTTCCACATGAAGAAGCATGAAGCAAGACACCTACCTTACACCTTACACAAAAATCCACTCAACATGGCTTAAAGAACTAAATATATGACCCAACACCATCAAATTATTAGAGAACATTGGAGAAACACTGCAAGATATAGGCACAGGCAAAGACTTCTTAGAAAAGACCCCAAAGGCACAGTCAAAGCCAAAATTAACAATTGGGATTACATCAAATTTAGAAGTTTCTGTACTGTAAAAGAAACAGTCAGGAAAGTGAGGAGGCAACCAACAGAATGGGAAAATAATATTTGAAAACTATGCAACCGATAAAGGAATAATAATCAGAATCTACAAAGAGATCAAGAAACTCCAAAACAACAAAACATACAACCCACTTAAGAGATGGGCCAACAACAGTCACAAGAAAAAATGTTCAGGATCACTAGCCATCAGGGAAATGCAAATCAAAACCACAATGAGGTATCACCTCACCCCAGTTAGAATGGCTTCCATAGAGAAATCAACTAACAACAGATGCTGGCAGGATGTGGGGAAAAAGGGACACTAATCCACTGTTGGTGGGAGTGCAAACTGGTAAAGCCACTATGGAAGTCAGTTCAGAGATTCCACAGAAACCTGAATATAGAACTACCATACAACCCAGCCATCCCACTCCTTGGAATTTACCCAAAGGGAATTAAATTGGCAAATAAAAGAGCTGTCTGCACCTTAATGTTTATTTCAGCTCAATTCATAATAGCTAAGACATGGAATCAACCTAAATGCCCATCAACAGAAGAATGGATAAATAAATTATGGGATATGTACTCTATAGAGTACTATACAGCAGTAAAAAAAAAATGAATTCCGGTCATTTGCAACAAAGTGGAGAAATCTGGAAAACATCATGCTGAGTGAAATGAGCAAGTCCCAAAGGAAAAATATCATATGTCCCTAACTGGTGACAACTAACCAAGCACCAAAAAGGAAACCTGTTGAAGTGAAATGGATACTATGAGAAACAGTTACTTGATTGGCCCTTGTCCTGACTGTTGATGTACAACTTAATACTTTATACCTTTTAGTATTTTTTTGTTCTACTTAATACCATTGTTTGAACTCTTTAATTAACCCACAATTATTCTTAGGCATTTAAGTTTAACTGAAAAGTGATCTCTGTTAAATATAAGAGCAGGAATAAGAGAGGGAAGATATGTACAGTTCGGCACATGCTCACTCGGACTTAGCCCTAATGGTAGAACTAGAAACATTCCAGGGGATTCCAATTCAATCCCATCAAGGTGGCATGTACCAATGCCAACTTACTTGTTAAAGTGATCAGTGTAAGCTCATAATTGATCAAAAAGATAGGATTAAGTGTCAAAGGGATTACATAAATAAGACCAGTGTCTGCAAATAATAATTGATAGAATTAAAAAGGAGAGAATGATCCTACATGGAAAGCAGGCCACACAGCAGACTCATAGAATGGCAAATGCCATAAACAGCACTCTGGTCTCAGAATCAGCCCTTAAGGCATTCAGATCTGGCTAAAAAGCCCATAAGAGTTTTGCAGGCATAGAAAGCCAAGATACAGTGGCAAAAAAAAAATGACCTAAAGGAAAGATCTCTGTGAGATCCTTGTATAAAGAATGGGCCATCAAAGAAGGAGGTACCTTTCTCTGAAGGGAGGAGAGAACTTCCACTTTGACTATGGTCTTGTCTAAATTAGATGGTAGTTGGTGAACTCAAGAGGCTTCCATAGCCTTGGCAGCTCATGACAAGAGCCTCAGGTGATTACTGATGTCATAAGAGTTTCAATTGCTAAATCAACAACGGGAGTCACTGTGTACCTGGTCCCCATGTAGGACCTCTATACTTAACGTGTTGTATTATGTGAATTAATTGTAAAACTACTACCCAAACAGTACTCTATACTTCGTGTGTCTTTGTGGGTGAAGTCTGTTTAACTCTTTACTTAGTATATACTAAGTTGATCTTCTGTATATAAAGATAATTGAAAATGAATCATGATGAAGAATGGGATAGAAGAGGGAGTGAGAGATGGGATGGTTGTGGGTTGGAGGGAGGTTATGGGGAGCAAAGCTGCTATAATTCAACAGTTGTACTTTGGAAATTTATATTTACTAAATAAAAGTTGAAAAAAAAGACAGGTTGAGTTGGACTTTTGTCAAGGACACGACTCCTGTGGAATTACAATCTGGCCTCATCTGAAGCCTGGATGATTCTTGATTCCTTTCTTCTCTCTGGTTCTTGACCAGTCTTCTGGTACATCCTGCCTCAGTGTTTATCCCGCTTCCCTTGGTTCTCCAATCTTGGGAAGGGGAACAGCATAGGTGTTAAGGACTTGAGTTTAAAGAAAGAGATTGTGTCTCTTGCTCACTTCAGATTAACTACCTGGCTTAAACTGAGTTACAAAACCAATCTAAATTCCAGTTCCTTTACCTGTAAGATAATAAGAGTAATAAGGGTATTTACCCAAAAGGAAGATAACTCTCCTAAACTTACAAGCAACTTAAATAAGACCATGAAAGTAAGGCACTGAGCATCATGTCAGTCTTAATAAATGATAGCCTTTGGTATAACTCAATATTCCAATGGTGCTGGTGCTGTTGCTGGTACCCTCAGAATCCCTTTGAGATTTGAATTTTTCTGCTCAACAAATGGAATAAAATTGCATCACTATTTTTCCTCCCCTACAGTTGCCTGACTGACTGGTTTATCAGGCTGTAATCTATTAAAGAAAAATTATGCTGTGTCCTTATGTAAACTAATAAAATTGAGGAGTGTAGTCCCCAGAGCTGGTACCGTGTATTCAGATCATTAATACTAATTGCAATTCATTGTGTCACTGCTATGACATGAGAAAGAGTGAGATTGGCTACACACAGTTTTACAAGCTGATGGGTTTTTGGAACTCAACTGTTACACTATTGGGAGTGTTGACAAGATAATATATGCAAAGCATTTGGTTTCCTTGGAACACAGGTATGAACAAAATACAAAGTGGGATTAATTATTGATTATCTGTGGAAATGAGAAATGTGGAAGCCAAGATGCACACTTCTGTTCTGGCACATTTTACATTCTGCCTTGTATTGCAATTATTCCCCCACTAGACTAGAAGCTCCTTGAGAAGAAGAACTTCACCTTATGAATTGCTGCTGTATCCCCTGTAATCCCTAGCAACTAGTACACTTCCAACAAATGTTATTTAAATAAATGTTGAGTGAATAATTGAATACATACTAATAGCAAAATAACATTTATTTGTGTGTGGAAGAACATAGAATGGATAAATAAAAAGGAGGCATTGTGATAGTGTGAAATGATTACAGCCTTTGGATTCAAATATGAGCTCTTCCACTGATCTCTTCCATATATATGTATTCCATATATATGTATTCCATATATATATATATATTCCATATATATATTCCATATATATTTTTAATCCAAATAATGAGAACCTCAATGTCCACTTGAAATTCTTGTGGCAAGAATTAAATACAACAATGCCTGGAACTGCTGAACAAATGACAGTGTGCATGTAATTATTAGTAGAATCCTAATGCTGCAAATCATACCTCAGGCGGCTCTATTTGCTTCTCTCCAGTGGACCAGGTTGCCTCTCTGAACTGCCTTGATAAGATGCTTCTGTAAAATAGCTCATTCCCCTCAATTGTAAGTAAAGCATGTTGCTTCTTAAAGCACTCCTCTTTCTCTTTTTAAAATATAATTAAATCAATGTTGTAGGCCAAATAAGAAGAAAAAAAAAAGACTTCACACTTACTGTACTACAACTGGGCATGTCTCCTACTTTGGTCAGGCATTCCAGATGGCTGCTGCATTCCCTTGGCTGTTCCTTTGCTTGAGGTTTTTCTGGAAGTGAGGGCTTTTGGAATTTTAAAAAGAAATTGCGAAGACCCTTATACAATATGGAAGTTGTTCTTTAAAAGGTTCTTTAAATGTACCACTCAATTAAACAGGCATAGGAGAAATATAAATTTGTTGGTGGGCCCAATTCAAAAAGAAACTAGGGTGACAGCACAGATGATTTACCCATAGATTTCTCAGAGACCCATCACATTCCAAACCATTCAAGCAATTTCCTTTGAATTATGGAGGGGGTAGGTATTATCACTCCACCCTCCATGCTGAAACATCCAAAATCCATCAGATCGCCCACTTCTTTACTTGAGGCGAATTTCAGAGAATTTCTGATGTCCTTTAAGTGGAAATCTCTTAGCTTTGGTGGGTGGGTAAGAAATGGGGGCTTCTAATAGCCTGGATTCAGTGCATAACTCATAAGAAGCCTCATGTATCATCAGAAAGACAACCTTTCCAGCAAAATTTCTTCTCCTACCTCATTAACGTAAAAGCCTTTCACTTTCTTTGGCCTTGAATTATCACACAAAAGTTTCCTAACGTAATCTTAGTGCCCAAGCTACTAAATAGGGAGAAAGGAACTTGACTTTTCTAAAAATAAAACCCCAAAGAGCAGACGGAATCAGTATTAAATGGGAAAATACTCTTCAGGGTCTGTTTTTTGATCAGTCTTCCAAAACTGAATCCCCGATAAGTGAACAATTGGCCAACTGGCTGAATAGAAGAATACACTTTTTTCTTGCTCTTCGTTTTATCTTTATAGCACTGTGTTAGAATTTTTCGGTTTGCCTCTTACCTCTGACCTCGCTCATTTCTGTTGCAGCTGGAGACAGCAGAGAACAAAATCCTTTGGAAGCCTCTTTGAGCAGCAGCAGTGATGCAGGGCCTTTCCTGTGGTTGGGAGCTCTGGGTGCAGCTCAGGGTACAGTGATCATGGGCACAACGAGTCCAATCTTAGCAATAGGAATCTGTTCCCATAGAGGTCTATGGGTACTACCCCCTTCTAGTTTGGTCACCTCCCGTTGGCTCTTAAGGCCCTGCTGTCCTTGTTAACCCAACTGTGCACCTGGATTTGACCTTCTTGCCATCTCTTCCATTTCCCTAGGTCTCTTCCTCTGAATCCTTCTTTCTTCTTGCCATTTCTTGAAACTTCACTACATTCCAAGCTAAATGCTAGTTAAGCTGATAAACCAAGGGTATTATTACTCCACCTAGGAGGCATATTTACACTGTAGTAAGTGGCTTATGGAGGAACAGCCTCTGAATACTAACATAATGAATAGTTCCCACTTTTACATATCTAATACACACTAGACTCCAAAGAGTACTTTACATGTAATTTCTTTTTTTTAAAAAAAGAGATTTGTGTTCTTTATTTGAAAGACAGAATTAGAGAAGGAGAAGGAAACAGAGAGGGAAAAGGAGAGGAGAGAGAAACAGAGAAGGAGATATCTTCCATCCACTGGGTCATTCCCAAAATGGCCCCAATGGCCAGAGATGAGCCAAGCTGAAGCCAGGAACCAAGAACCACACCTGTGGCAGGGGCCCAGCCATCTTTTCCCAGGCACATTAGCAGGGAGTTGGATCAGAAGTGGGGCAGCCAGGATTCAAACTGATGATCATATAGGATACTTGCATCACAGCAATAATCTTAACATTCTGTAATACAATGCTGGCCATTATTGTTTATTGTTTTAGTGTTTATTTATTTTTATTTATTTGAAAGGCAAATGACAAAAAGAGACAGAAAGAGAGAGAGAGAGAGAGATCTTATATCAGCGGTTAAATTCCCTAAATGCTTGCAATGGCATGTACTGGACTAGGTCTGGGCCAGGATCAATCTGAGTATGGGTGGCAGGAACCCAAGTACTTGGTCCATCACATGCTGCCTCCGAGGATATTATGCACCAGAACAAGATTGGAAGTGGAGATGGAATTTAATGACAAACACTCCAATATGGAATGCAAATGTCCCAAGCAGCAGTTTAACCTGCTGCATCATATGTTTTATATGTGTATTATTTTCTATCCCATGCCACAGTCATACAAATGATGTGAATACTTCAAACTGTTCATGAAAAAAATGGAATTAAAAATTTATTTTGGTACAAAAATGTTTTAAATCTATGAATAGTTATTCACAATATGCATTTTCTATGAACTTTCTGAAGACTCCTCATATTATATTCACCATATTACAGAATGAAGAAACTAATACCACTTTCCTGAGCCCCAAGAACCAGTTACAGGCAAAACGAGAATATGATTCTGGATCTATCTGGTGGATCATTCTGACTGGGCATCTCTAATGTAAGAAATTAGGTTTTAAGAATAGTAAATAGGGAGAGGGGATGGAGGAAAGGAGAAAGGGGATATCATTATATTCTCGGAAATGTGTCTAAGAACTATATTGAACTTGTTAAAAACTTTAAGAAAAATTAAAAAGAAAAAATAATAAAAAATATCAAATAATAATCCAGGACACTTTCAATGCCATAATAAAAGAGCCATTTGTGGGTCAATGGGCTGCCAATCACCTCCACATTAATACCTAGCAGCCTCTTCCTTTTCCAACCATGCATATATGCAGCTTTGCCCATCAGAAAGAACTGATTATTTCACTGCTCATCCATCCTAAGACGGACAAATCTAAAGTCGCTTGATTCAATTCCTTACAAGGCCTCTCTGCTTTCCCTAGTTTAGAAATGGGAATCTCAATGGGCAGTTCATAAAAGATAGAGGAGAAAGGACAGTTCATATATGATTAGGGAGGCCATTGGGAGGGAGTTGAGAGGAAGAATTACAATGAAGCTAAAGCTCAAGGCTGTTGGGCTCAAGGTAGAGTCCTTTATGTCCATGGCAATAACCAGGGAACCAAAAACATTTTTTTAAAAATCCAACTTGGTCTCCTAAGAAAAGGAGAGTGAGACTGATATGAATGTAGACTTAGTGAATAAGCAAGAAAATAAAGGTATGGATTAAGAGTAGTAGAGCTGGGGCTGGCGCTGTGGCGCAGCAGGTTAAAGCCCTGGCCTGAAGTGCCAGTATCCCATATGGGCGCTGGTTCGAGTCCCGGCTGCTCCTCTTCCAATCCAACTCTCTGCTTTAGCCTGGGAAAACAGTAGAAGATGGCCCAAGTCCTTGGGCCCCTGCACCCATGTGTGTGACCCAGAAGAAGCTCCTGGCTCCTGGCTCCTGGTTTCTGATTGGGGCAGCTCCAGCCACTGTGGCAATCTGGGGAGTGAACCAGCGGGTGGAAGACCTCTCTCTGTCTCTACTTCTCTCTGTAACTCTGTCTTTCAAATAAATAAAAATAAATCTTAAAAAAAAAAAGAGTAGTAGAGCTGTGTATTCAGAAATGGTTAGACTGCAAGTAATCAACAAAGCTGAACAAAGTTGAAAGTTGTCTGTTTAGGTAGCTGCTTATCTGTTATATTGTGAATGTAGATTCTCACATCCCTAGTAAAGTTTGTTGTATTCAAGATAACATATTCTATTGATAGTGTACTCTGATAAAAGTACAAGAGAAAGAAAGAGATTGTGCCCCAAAGGCAAAGCTATAAAGAACCCAAAGCTTTGGATTGTGGTAGCTAAAGAAGGGGTACCTTCCTACCTACTTCACCCTCTGCCCCCATCTCATCTCATCTCATCTCTCTCTCTCACACACACACGCACGCGCGCACACACACACACAGAGTCACCCTTTCTCAGTCTGTCCCCATCTCATCCAAGTCAACTAGAATCCACTGAGCACCTTTTCCATGTAAGGCTCTGTGCTTGATACCCCTGAAGAGGAAGATACATGAAACGTGGCCTTGGCTCTTAGAAACCTTATGCTATGGCAGCGTTTCCTGGAACCAGAGAAACCACAAGAACTGAAAGTATAGGACTTTCATTTGGACTGCATTTAAATCCCTTTGAATTCTTCCAAGTCTTTCAAAGTCAATTCATATTTCAAGGGTCCTACTCCAGGGTCTATGTACCTAAAAAATGGCGGTCACCAGCATTCTGAGCTCATGTATCCTACTAAGCACCTCCCAGACATTCTTTCACCCTTACAGGGATACTCTCTCTGAGAGGTATTACCAGCCCTGATTTAGTGATGAATATATTAAGGCCCAGAAATATTAAATAAATCTCTATTTATTTAATAAATCAAGTGAAGGCTAGCATGAATATTGAAGTCAGACTCTAAAGCCCATGCTAATATTTACTCTCTTTCTCTACTGCTGTCCATAGAATGTTGTGAAAACTGGAATCTGAGATGAACCGCACATCACTAGGAGCAAGCAGATGTCTCGTGCTTCCCATAAGATGACAATGAGAGGGCCGGCACCATGGCTCACTTGGTTAATCGTCCGCCTGCAGCACCGGCATCCCATATGGGCATCGGATTCTGTCCCGGTTACTCCTCTTCCAGTCCAGCTCTCTGCTGTGGCTTGGGAGGGCAGTGGAGGATGGCCCAAGTCCTTGGGCCCTGCACCCGCATGGGAGACCAGGAGAAGCACCTGACTCCCGGCTTTGGATCGGCGCAGTGCCGGCCGTAGCTGCCATTTGAGGAGTGAACCAACGGAAGGAAGACCTTTCTCTCTGTCTCTCTCTCACTATCTATAACTCTACCTGTCAAATAAATTAAAAAAAAATGACAATGAGTGGAAGGGTAGACATGGCAACATTTGCCTCTTCTTTACCATCTTATAATCAACTATGGAAAATCTTGTCTTTAATAAATCAAATGAAATGAAAACAACCAAGGCTGTGACCAGGACCTGCAAAGCACACAGGAGTCTGCTTTCAGCAGGCAATAGTAAAATAGGCCCTGAAGGAGGGAGGGCTGCTGACAGAAGGTGATATGGAACAGCTCAGCGAATGCCTTTCATTCAATCCCCAATCTAGGGGCAGGTGTTGCGGCCTTGTGGGTAAATCCCCAGTCTGCCACTTACTACTTCTGTGACCTTGTTCAAGGCAGAGTGTCTCTCAGAATCTCAGTCTTGACATCTATGAAACAGCTATCATAATGCCTACTGCAAGGCGGTAGTAGAACTCAATAGGATAGCAAATGCAAATCAATGAGAAAACTACAAGTGGTCTTGCAAAACGGGCTGTTTTATGCTCAAGGTTATTTCCAGGTCCACAGGGATTTCCTGTAAGTAAAATGATACATTCCCTGTTCCATCTGCCCACCTCATACTGTGCCATTTTCTCAGAAAACAACAGTTCTCAATGTTCAAGGATGGAATATGATTTTGTTATGACAAATCATTCAAATAAGCAGGCAAAAATCATTTCAGGAAAACAAAGCAGGGTGCCTGAGTCCACAGCTCCTAGTACCTGTGGCATACACTGGGCACAGCAGCTTCTCACCAGGGGCTCTGGGGAGCCTGAGCTGGGATGCAGGGCAAATCCAGCCCTTTCCTGCTGCTCTTCATGTCAGAGGGCTGGGAGTAAGGAAAAGCAAACTCCTTCCCCATTTGCCTGAGGGGGCAGCTGTCTAATGATCTCCCTCTGGAAGGATGGCGCCAGAGTCTGAACTCAGCTCTCCCCCAAACCTCCAGAGACACAGGCTTCTGGAAAGCCTCAGCCACTGCCCTCCTCCCGCCGCTCACCCAGGCTCCCCACGAGAGCACAGACAAGCCATGGCTGTCAGCACCAACCTCGTCCCACCCAATGCTACCAGCCTGAGACCAGGATGAGATGGAGACAGCAGGTGTCTAGCAGGGGCTCCACTCTGCAGAGAATCCCTCAAGGGGCTTTGATCGGGTCTGCTTTAATACACTGCATTCACATATATATTCTACCTTTGCATCCACTGCTCCCCAGTGAGCGGATTCTCATTTTCATATTTCTTCTCTTTGCTTTAGAGAGCTGGCCTTGGAGGGGAGGCACCCCTCCCCAACCCTGCCTGCATTACTCCCCAGAACATTCCTGACTAAGGCAGTTTCCAACCTTCGTTCCCTGCCCCCTTCTTCTATTGCTTGGAGAAACTATACAGTGAAAACTCTGAAAAGCTTTCATTCCCCTTAGGAAGAGGCAATTTGAATGTTTTAGCAGGGAAATCACTTCAAAAGCATCTGTTCCCATCCACCCCCTCCACCAGCTTGAGAAGCCAGGAAATGAAGCCATATTTGACAGTACAGATAACCACCAAGGAGTAAACCAACACCCCAGGGACGGCAGGGAGGTGGGGAGGAGCACTGGGTTGCGTAAATACCCAGCCACAGCTCATTAAATGGAGCTGGTTTCGCCAGATCACAGAGCTTTCCTCTGGGCTTCTAACCCCAAGAGCTCCCTTTACTTGGGGTGCCTGTCTGCAGCATACTCCCCTGTGATGACTGCCAAGTGCATCTACATGATGTACTTCCTTTTTCTCTTTCACAAAATGGATGATGTTGATCCTGCTAAGGGGAGGCTAGAAACCAGAGTAGGGTGTGTGCTACCATCATCACATACATACTTGTATATCTGGAGTTTGCTTGGCTTCAACCACAGGCTACGTAGCCTTCCTAGTGTTTTCTTCCCTTCACTTTTTGTTGTTTTATTGCTTTCCTCCCTTCTGTGCCACCTTCTTTCCTTTCTTCTTTACAAAGCGTGGAAGTTGGGGCAGACTCTGTGGTGCAGGGGTGAAGCTGATGCCTAGAACACCCGTATCCCATATGGGAATGCCTGGTTCGAGTCCTGACTACTTCATGCTTCTGATCCAGCTTCCTGCTAATGCAACTGGGTGACAGCAAATGATGGCCCAAGCACTTGATTCTTGCCACACGTGTGGAAGACCTGGATGGAGTCCCAGGCTCCTGGCTTTGGCCTGGCCTAGACTTGACTCTTGCAGGTATTTGGAGAGTGAACCAGAAGATGGAAGAGCTCTCTCCCTCTCCCTCTCACTCTTCATATCCCTGTCATTCTGCCTTTCAAATAAATGAATAAATAAATCTCAAAAAAGCAAAAGAGGTAGAAGTTAGAAGAGGTGGAAGAAATCAGGAACTCAAACTACAGTACAGTTATGACCTATTTCTTTCAGGTCACTGGCTCTAATTAGCCTTTAAAACCAGAACCAACCTTGAGTCCCCACTGTGAGAAACTGTGGTTTCTGCCACTGGGAAAGTGGGAAACTGGCCCATGAGCCAGCAATATCAGCATAACCTGAGCAAATGTGTAAAGTGAAGAAATTTTGGGCCTAAACTCACACCTGGTGAAGCAGAGTCAGGTTTCACAAGAGCTCCAGATGATTCAAATGCAAGTTAAGATCTGAGACGTTCCGGCCCACGGCACAGTGAGCCAGGATATCTACCCTAAGCCATGGAGAGCAACCTCTCAAACATCAAGTTCGGTAGGTCTGCTGACAGTATAAACACAGAGTCATGTGACAAGGTTAGGAAGCCAGGTAAATATCACCCTATGTGTGTAAGAGGGGCTGAAGAAAATGAGAATTTTTCCTTTTTTCTCCTTGTGTCTAAGGCATTTATTTGAAGGTCAACATTGCTTTACTTTTTTTTTTTTTAAGATTTATTTTATTTATTTGAAAGACAGAGTTGCAGAGAGAGGTAGAGACAGAGAACAAGGTCTTCCATCCACTGGTTCACTCCCCATATGGCCATAATGGCCAGAGCTGCACTGATCCAAAGCCAGGAACCAGGAGCTTCTTCTGGGTCTCCCACACAGGTGCAGGGCCTAAGGACTTAGGCCATCTTCTGCTGCTTTCCCAGGCCACAGCAGAAAGCTGGATCGGAAGAGGAGCTGCCAGGACTCGAACCGGCACCCATATGGGATGCTAGCGCTCCAGGCCAGGGCATTGACCCGCTGTGCCACAGTGCCGGCCCCCACTTTGTTTCCTTACATCTAGTAAATGTATATAAATTTAATTTTTAAATAATTTTATACTTATATAAGGTGAACAAATTTCATGTATTTCATATATACAGATTTAGGAACATGGTGATGCTTCATGCCCCACCCTCCCTCCTCTTTCCTTTCTTATTCTTTTAATTTTTACAATGACATCCTTTCAGCTTATTTTATAATATTAAGCTTAACCCTCCACTAAAGCAAACAATTCAACAAATTGAAGGAAAAAAAGAAGAAAAAAAAACCACTCTTGCTCAACAGTAGAGACAAGAGTTGTAAACAGTAATCATCTCAAAATGTCCATCTCACTTATATACATTATATTTTTTGGTACTCTATTAATTCCCACAGATCAAGGAAAATATTATATTTGTCTTTTTGGAATTGGCTTATTTCATTAAGTATAAAGGTTTCCAGTTTTACCCACTTTGTTGGCAAAAGACAGGATTTCATTCTTTACAGCTGAGTCCTATTCCATAGTGTGTATATATATATATATCCCATTTTCTTTATCCAGTCATCAGCTGATACACATCTGGGTTGATCCCATATCTTAAAGAAAATAGATTTATGTGCAAAGAAATGAGTTAACAAGTCCTGAAAAGAGGATCTGCCTTAGTCCAAAGTGTCCTTGCCGGTCCTTTATCAAAAGGAATTCACTGTATTGAGGGAGCAATACAGCTGGCCCTAGAAGGTTCCAATCACTGGACTGAAGGAGTCATTTGCTTCTCCAATAGATAAGAACCTTGATGGCCACTGTTGTCCAGAGGGTTTTGTTTAGGGGAATTCCATACCCCAAAATCCCCCACCCAGACCAGCCCAGGAGAGAGAGGAAGGAAGAAGAAATGGGGGATTCATACTCATGTCCACAAAAACCCCAGTCAGAATGCAGACTGGGTCCTCATTCCTCCACTGAAGCTGCCTGGTTTACCAGATGTAGCAATTTCTGTCCCTTCACTCTTTCCCACAAAATTCTTTGCTAATCTCTTTCTTGTCTACTCCTTCACCAGCCATTCTTTATCTTCGATAGAACAAGTTTCCACAGTTGGAATCAGCGATTACATTTTGGTGTGTTGGCTGGGAACCTTCTTTAATGGCACCAATGGCAAGTAGGAGAAAGTGATCATTCTCAATTTTTTCTCTTTTTTGCCAGCTCTGAATTCCTTTCATGACAAAGCTCTGGGTGTATGTAGCTGGGGCAAATTGGAAAGATGACAGAAGGGCTCAGACCAAGGCCACTGTTTGATGGCACCAGAAAGTCTACCAAAGAGACCCAGCCGTTGACTACCCATCCAGGATATCTAGGTGGGATGCCCCTTTTCCTGTAGCTTCTGACCAAGCATCTGTCCTGGGAGGAAGGAAGGTGAAACCCTGAAGTTCCCCTTGATTATCCTCCCCTTGGAACGACTTGAGCAACCTTCAGAGGAGCCCCTCTGGTCAAAGGGAAATCTTTTATAAGTACTCTTCCTATGTACAGAAAGTTAAGCCAGTTGACCATCTTCTGGGCAAGTGTCAAGATATCCCAGGGACACAGGCAAGAGGTGACTGAGCAGAGATAAATAAACTTACTACTGCTCCCTGCTGATCTCTCTCTCTCTTTTTCTCTGTGTGGGCTCCATGAAGGGATGCTCCCACAGCCCAAGCCTTGAAACACTTTTTTAAAAAGATTTATTTTATTTATTTGAAAGAGTTACAGAGAGAGGTAGAGACAGAGAGAGAGAGAGATCTTCCATCTGCTGGTTCATGCCCCAGACGGCCGCAATGGCCAGAGCTGCGCCAATCCAAAGCCAGGAGCTTCTTTCGGGTCACCCAGATGGGTGCAGGGGCCCAAGGACTTGGGCTGTCTTCTTCTGTTGTCCCAGGCCATAGCAGAGAGCTGGATAGGAAGTGGAGCAGCTGGGTCTCAAAATAGCGCCCATATGGGATGCCGGCAATCCAGGCTAGTGCTTTAACCCATTGTGCCAAAGCACCCGCCCCATGAAACACTTTTAAAATAAGAAAAAGCCACCCATAGTGGGTCACTAGGACACTGGGAATTCCTTGGACCTTCAGATATTGATCTAAATATCAACTCAGGGAGAGACCAGGAGAACTGAGTCTTAATTCTAGGATGTTAAAATGATTATCTTAGCCCTAAACTGAATCTCTGAGAAGCAACATGGGACCCAAATTCATGTCCATAAAAACCCCAGTCTGAATACAGACTGGGTTTTCAGTCCTCTGCTGAGAGGCACACCTGACATAGCAGCTGCAACAGTTTCTGTCTCTTCACTCCTTCCAATAAAATCTTTTCTAATTGGTTATTTGCTAATTCTTTGGGAATAGGTTATCTCTCAGCCCAGGATAGTGACTAGCTCTGAATGTCCCTCTTCCCTTCTCTAAGATTTGGATGCAAGTTAATCATCAAACACACTGACTATAGATTTCTACTAAAGATTAGGGATGGAACCAAACAGCCCCAGGGCTAACATCATAAAGGTTTCCTCCATAGTTTACCTTAACAGAGACCAGGAGGAAGAGGAGTGAGCTAGGCAGCAGGAACAATATAAAGATAGGTAGAAGACCAATTAATAGCTGCTTTACACAGTGTTCTGCCTTCAGAGAGACCAAACAAGTCTAGTCAACCCCTAAATAGCACCTGTTTTTATGTCGAAAGCCAAGTCAGCTCTGCCAAGAGCTGGGCCATTGGAAACAGAGCTACCCTAGGGTCAAAGGACTCCCAGATCAGAGCTGGAAACGCTGTTGGCCCTTCCTAAGCTGAAAAAACCTTTTACTTTTCCCAGATTCCAAAGTAACCATCACTATTGAGGGGATGGCTTAGGGTCAGTGATGCTGCAGGCAGGACCATAAATTTCCTTTTAGAGATGCTGACTATCTTATACTAACCTCTTATCCAGGCAAGCTCTCCACGCAGGCCAGCCAGGTAATGGCAGTCAAGAGGGTGTCTTACCTAGGGAGGTTCACATCTCCCTTGTAATGTCTCTTCCAGTATCCCATGTGAAGAGACAGATAGGGTTGGCCTCAGATATACCTGGCCAGGCTTTAAAGTCCACTTGATTATTATCAAGCCCCTCCTGGCAGTTTCTATATGCCTTTAAAGACCTTTAACAAAAAGTGCCTAAAGAAATAATTAATCCAGACAGTGTGGCCACAAGGATTTATAGACAGTACTACAACTATTTGGGCAGGCCCCCATGGAAAATCGTAATTAACCCATCTCCTGATGGGGGAGAAAAGAACACTATGTGCTTGGTTATGTAATTTGCTCATCTGTTCCCCTACCTGAGACCACCAAATTTCTGAGCACAGCATTAGTTCGGTGCCTCTTCTACAACCTGATTATGGATATTTAGGTTATTTTTAAAATGATGCCAACCCCCACACCATGTTTGAGTCTCATCATTTGAGAGTTCTGGAGATCCAGTTGGAAATCCCAAGGTCAGAAATTCAGTTTAGAACTAAGATAGTCATTTTAGCATTCTCGAGGATAATTTCCTTAAGACTTAGTTCTCCTGGACTCTCCATGAATTAATCTTTAGATCAAGATCGGAGGGTCCAAGGAATTCCCAGTTTCCTGGTGACCCACTATGGGTATCTTTTCCTTACTTGAAAAGTGTTTCAAGGCCTGGGCTGTGAGAGCACCCCATCATGGAGCCCACAGTGAGACAGAGGTCAGTAGGGAGGAGCAGACACATTTATTTACCTGTGATCAGCCACCTCCCTGGGATGTCTTGACCCCTGCTGAGGTCACCTGGCTTAACTTTTTGTACACAGGAGGAGTACTTATAAAAGAAGTCCCTTTGATCAGACAATGTTAGAGAATAGAAAGGGAAGACCGTTGCCCTCCTTCAGGTCCCAGAGAGCAATGCTGGGGTAGCAGTCCCTCCAGAGGGCAATGAAGAGACGACTGAGAATCTCCCTCCAGACCCCTGGCTTATTTAGGTAGAGAAGGGGCAGTTAGCCACAGAGGCAGACCTCTGGCCTGCTAACTTGTAAAGAGTAGCCGAAATGAGACAGACAAAATGAGGCATGTGGTGTTCTTCAGCAAGGAGAGGCAAAGGAAACCAGGCAAAGCACTGTGGCTGCTGAGCAGGTGTGACATTTCCCCTATGACCCTGCATTTGAGATAAAGGAGAGAGGGTCATGAACAGACCTGGGCTGGGCCGGCAAGACACCTGGGGCCAAAGATCCTAGGAAGAGTTTGAAAGACAGTTATGTTGCCTCCATGTCTTGTATGATGTGATTTTAAGATGGTATCATAGTTTATACTTTTTTCTGGTGTCTACTTCTCTCCATCTTTTAACAGACAGTTTAGCCAGATGTCCTGGGGGGGGGGGGAACAGTGCTTTTTCTGGGGATCTTCGGGACTGAAAGCACTCCAATTCTTAAGGATGCATCCTAAAGTGGTTTTGGATTCTGTATTGCCTATCTGTGAGACACTGGGGAGAGAATGGCGTCCCAGTTCTGCTCCCTCGTGTCTGAAATAGGTCAGAATATCTCTTGACCATTCCTGTCCTTTTTACAGGGCAGAGCCCCTTTCCTATGCCCACAGTGGTGATGGGAAGGTCCCTGATCTGAGGTTCCTAGCCTTCATCATACTTGGGTTCCAAGTATGCTTGGAATCAGCCCCATGGGCACACTTCCTTGGCGCTGGGTTTGGCCAAAGTGACACATGAATCCCACCTACCCTTACCTTAAGCTGCATCTTATAGCCCTGATGTTTGGAAACAAGCCTCAGAGAAAAGGGCACTCAGTCAGTAGTGCCTGGGGTTGGGGGTTGGGGGTAGATTTCAGTGTGGCCAAACAATCAAAGAAGGGGTTAATGGAGTGCAAGGTGATGACACAAATCTTCCCAGCTAGCCATCTCTCAAAGGACTTGTCTAAAATGAATCCCTCAACCAAGGAAAAATTTGAATGGGAGAGGACAGTTGGAACACACCACTTTGTTCTACAAGGCAGGCATTCAACAGAAACCCATGGTGGGAGCCGTGAGCCAGAGATGGAGGAATCTCATTTTGATGCCTTGTTACCTAAAACTCTCAAAGTGGTAGAGAGTAGGCACAAAGAGAGACCAGCATCATTCTCAGTGCTTTTGGGGTTTCCAGAAGGGCTCCTCTGAAGGTCACATGAGTCAATCCAAGGGGAAGATACTCAACGAGAACTTTGGGGCTTCACCTTCCCTCCACTCAGGTGAGATACTTAGAAGTGACAGGAAAAGGGGACTTTGCTGGTAGATATCTGGAGCAGGCAGTAGCCAACTGGGTTCCCTGGAAGACTTTCAAGTGTCCAAAGAGTTGCCTTAGTGTGACCTTTCATCATCTTTCTAGCCACATACACCCAGAGCTTTATCATGAAAGGAAATCAATCAGAGCTGGCAGAAAAGAGAAAAAGTTGAGAGTGATCACCTTCTCCTACTCACTGTTGGCACAGCTGAAGAAGGTTCTTGGCCAATATGCCAAGATGTAATCGCTGATTCCAACTCCAGTAACTTGCTCCATGCCACAATACCTTCCCCTAGAAAACATGTGTGTTTAAGTTATGTAGCCAAAATCTCCTTCTAGTTAATAGCCAAGCTGAAACCAAACTCTATGTCTTATGACTGATGATCTAGCATTTTTTTCTATTATAGAAGACATTGTGCAATTAAAGAAGAAAAGGTATCTGTCCACATCTATAGAAGAATGTAGCACTCTACATCATCTTATGAAGTCAAAAGAACAGATCATTCATTAACAAACTCCTCTACCATGGTTTTTGGCTGGTCTTCAAAAGCACATAACATTTAGTATTATGAAATATTGCTGGTTTCCCGTTCTTCCTTATTAAGATAAGTAATCAGATATATCAGTTTTGTTGGGTCAACTTCTATTTTTAATGACATATTTGTATTTGAATCAAGAAACATCTTTTTTAAATTTAATTTATTCATTTGAAAGACAGAGTTACAGAGGGAGATAGAGACAGAGAGAGAGAGGTCTTCCACTCCCCAAATGGCTACAATGGCTGGAGCTGACCCAATCTGAAGCCAGGAACCAGGAGCTTCCTCCGGGTCTACCATGTGGACGCAGGAGCCCAAGGACTTGGGCCATCCTCTGCTGCCTTTCGAGGCACATTACCAGGGAGCTGGATTGGAAGTGGAACAACTGGGACTCGAATTGGTGCCCATATGGGATGCTGGTGCTGCAGGCCAGGGCTTTTACCCACTGTGCCACAGTGCTGGTCCCAGGAAACATCTTAAGACAGATTCAAATGCATCTATTCTGGAATCCTATTGGGTCTTCTGCAAACATAAATTTTTAAGTGTCTCACATAGTTTCTATGAATTACCATCCTTATGCTAGACAAAATGATCATAATTCAGACCTGTGTGAAAATACAGAACAGTTCAGGAAGTTTGACACTCATGGCTCCAAGGAGGAGATGAACAAAGTACAGGCACCCATTGTTCTTAGACTGCAAATAGGGAATGACAAGTTTTCTTCCCATAAGAAAAGACAGATCGCAAGGCCTCTCCTCTGTGTACCCTTTATACCTTGTATGGGCTTTGATTTTATAGTGACCACAGTAGATGTGATTAACCTGTATCTCCCCGACTAAACTACAGGTATCTTGCAGACAGCTGCTGTGCTTAACTTACTTGAATACCTGTGATATAGAATGCTCCTGAAACTGGTTGCAGTTATTATAGAAACTCCCAAATTGGATCTGTTAGCTGGACAGGTGCAAAGCTAAACACTGACATTGGGATGGTGGAAGAAAGGAGGTGCGTATTGCATAGTGCAGAGCAAGAAGCTGGGCAGCTATCACTTAACGCCAGGGCTCCCCAAGGGGTTGGGGTAAATTTTCTTATAAATTGAAGCTGGAGCTCAGAGGTGAGTCTTTAGCTCACATCCAAGATCCCGGTTGGTCTTCAGTGCTCGTGATCCTACTACTATTGATTGACAGTATCATTTCCTCCAGAGAATTTTGATGATGGCCAAGTGGGTTTTAGTCTGGGGGCTACATGCTGGTGGAGATATTTTGACATTATGCCTGGAAAGGAAAGCACACAAGACAAAACAACATCAAGATGTTATCTGCCACAGATGCACATGACCTCATGAGTCTGGTGATTAGAAGATCACAGGGCTGGTGATTAGGGAGCTTGTAGGGGCAGCTGCACTACTCCCTAAATTCAGTGAGTTAGTATTAGTAAGTGCTTGACTTGTAGTTACAAAGGCAGGGCGAGGAAACCTTAAGCTAAGGGAGAGAAGCTGAGAGACAGGGACTTGATGGTACCTGGTATCTGCATTCAAGGCACTGTGTAGGGGCTTGGTTTCACCTGCATCTCATCAGCATCGCTGGAATGCACAGAGTTGAATAAGTGACCAATGTTACGGTCTCATCTTCATTCTCTCCTCCAGATATCTTGCCCACAGAAGGCTCATAGAGCACAAGGATCTCATGGGAGTCAGGGATGGAGAGGAACTTTAATAAATGTCGTGTGTTTCCTCAACGTATTTTACATACTAGGAAAAGGAACCAGAGGGCTGAGGAGGTGGTAGGATTATGATCTTATAGTATCAAAAGAATCATGTGTTTTGGAGGGCTGATTGCTTCAAAGGAATGACTAGAATCCGACATTTTATCAGTCCATCATTTTGTCACCTCTCCTAAATAGGAATTCTCAACTCTTTCTTCTTATGTTTTCAATTTCACCCCTTGAAACCTGCAAATACTTCTTCTGGTATGAACCTCACGATAAAACTGGTGAATCAGGGCCCAGAGTCACAGACATGGAACCCACTCTGCAGAATCAGGGCCTTCAGCCATGGCTCCTTCAGCTTTTGTGAAATGGGATGGAGCACAGCTGGGATGCCTACCTCGAGTCTTATTAAACAGGGAGCTAATCTGATCAGAGGCCCAGCTTAACCCAGGCTGACTGCATTTCCTCAGGGTTTTTATTGTCCCTGAGGAGGAGGGGAGTCGAGATGCAGATCAGAAATATAAGTGCTTTCACTGAGGCATGCCTCAATTTGCAATTCAATTCAGCAAGAGGAAAACAAGGGAAAAAAAGATGGACTAGGCTACTGGGCTGAAGCTGAATGCCACGGGGTCACTGAGTTTCTTAGCAGCACTGGCTGTTCAAAGGGATAGGGGGTCATGTATCCAGGGCAGGGTAAGAAACATCAAATGCATTCTCTGTCACTATGGAGAGAGAGCAGCCTCCTGGGAAATGGGGAAGATTGCATCACCGATTTGATTAGCGGAAGGAGCTAGGCTAGGACTGGCTGGGGTAATCGTATGCACTGCGATGCTTTGCAAACACCTCTACCTTCAGTTGTTGCTACTGCTGCTGCTGCTTAATAAACAGGCTATCAGATGCAAATCTAGAGGAACTGGATAATCACAAATATAGCATCAGCCTTGTTATTAGGTTTATTTTTGTAGTGTTACCAAGTTCCAGACATGTGCTTTGCATGAAAAAAATTTTTTTATTGTTAGGATTAGTAACACATTTCTGAGGAGTACGAAGGATAGTGCCAACATAGATTGAGTGGCCAGCCCCTGAAGGTAATGCTCAGAACATAGGCTGACTGACACACAGCAGAGGTCAGGCACCCCAAGGGAGTATCAGCCTTCAGCATTAGAAAAGGAGGAACTAAGAAACTGGAAGATAAGAGGGAAGTCATAGAGTAATATCAAGAACTCTACTTTTGGATTCATGCGAGAGCAAATCTAGATGATTTATATCCAAATTAACATTTCATAAAGAATTAAGTGGCATAACTTGATTTCCTGATTATTATACCCAAGAGATGAGACATTTTCTATACTGAATCAAATGTGTATCTAATCATAAAACTAGAGGGACCAATGCCAAAATCCATCTTCCTGAATATCCCAGTCAGTACACCTTTATTGTACTCACCCAATGGAGCTAAGATGGCATAAACTACAATAATCTCACTTCAACATAGGTATGATATAATCTCAGAAGCCTTCAGTATCGATCTCAATGCCACAAAGCTAGTGTAATTAACTGTATGCCTAGCATTTGAATACCTCTTTGCATTCTTTAAAATGTTTTCATGGACTTTTTCACTTCTTGCAGTTAATTAAGACAAGTATGGCAGTATGGCTGTATCCATTTCTCTCACAGTCACAACAATTCTTGCTACATATACACTCTTAGGAACCAGAGTTACAAATTAGTTCTATGGCATTGGTTACTTTACAAGAAAAATTTCAAAGTTCCATTTCAGACCTGTGCTTTTGGAACCCAAACCAGATTCTATACACGGTGGAAAGTCTGTCCACTATGGCTGTTCATCCTGGGAAATGACTTTCTGGACATCTGCCTCCTGTCACCATTGATCAGCTTGGGCTGATCATTGCAATTAAATACAGCCACAGGAGCCCAAGTGCACCATTAGGGTTCCAGTCCAGGAGTCACCACACACCCACCAGGTAATTCATACCACATTGAATCAGTCAAATTGGAGCACATTAGCCTTCATCAGTGGTCTTTTGCACAAATGACAGGTCTTGATGAAAAGATGCACAGGTTTAAATGGGGAGAGATGCAGCTGCCCTCACCCACTTCTATTTTGTGTGCCACTCGGTAGAACAGATTTCTAGAAAAATCAATTTAAAGGGTCATTGGCCTGGGCCACCCAGAATGACTCCTGTTACATTTAGAAAGACCTCTAAAACCCTCTGTGAGATAGTTTTCTTGGATTTTTGGTGCAAAATAAAACAAAAAATCTTAAGAGAATTCTAACTTCCATACCAAATATATTTAATGTTGATTATATCTTGAAAGTAAGGTTATAGATACATTTTCCCTTTTTGTATATCACATGCTTTTTAATGTGTCAATTTTTGAAGATTATGTATGATTTAAAATCTAAAAATATTAATAAAGATGAGACGGAGAGGGATACAGAGAGAGGGTCTAGTTCTAGGCTAAAGATATCCTTTGAGTTAGGGTCTGTTCCTATGGGGGAGGGAATGTGAGGAGTAAGACAGGTTAATAGGCAGCCAGCATGGTCTTAGTAGAAAATGAGGGTGCAAAATGCTTGCTTCTCCCCAAAAATTATCTTAAGCAAGGTCAAAAGTGCCTGCCCCACTCCGTGGGAGCTTCTAATTATACCCTGAGAACAGCAAGGCAGTGGCAACTCCACCCTCTGAGCTCACAGTTTACTGTGAAAACAAGTTACCTATCCCACCCTTTTTTAAGATTTCATTTACTTATTTGATAGGTAGAGTTACAGACAGTGAGAGGAAGAGACAGAGAGAAAGGTCTTCCTTCTGTTGGTTCACTCCCAAAATGGCTGCAACAGCCAGAACTATGCTGATCCAAAGCCAGGAGCCAGGAGCTTCTTCCAGGTCTCCCACGTGTGCAGGGGCCCAAGGACTTGGGCCATCTTCTACTGCTGTCCCAGGCCACAGCAGAGAGTGGGATTGGAAGAGCAGCAGCCGGGACTAGAACCGGCACCCATATTGGATGCCGACACCACAGGCAGAGGATTAACCCACTGTGCCGTGGCGCTGCCCCTGCCTCCACCCTTTGGATTGCATTTTTTTTTTTTATCATGAGCAAGCCAAACAAGGCAAATAAGATTATAACTCAGGTTTTTTGAGGGGTTTTATCTCTGCCTTGTTACTGATTGTCAAGGTTTTTTTTTTTTTTTCTTTCTTCCCCAAAATTGTGCTTGAAAACCCTACTACCACCAGTCCCTTCAGGTTTTGCCTTTCTTGAAGCCCCTCTCCTGGTCACTCTGGCTGGAAGCTTCTGACTTAAATAAATCTTGCTTAAAAAAGATATACTTTTGATTAAAACTAGAAATCAGACAGGTAATTTGGTTTATCAAACTTTATGTAACTAGTTTATGGCAAAACTAAATTATCTGGACAACCAGACACCAAAACTTTTCCTGAGTGCCCATGTGGTTAGGGGCTGGCAGATTCCAAAGATCCTCTTGCTCTGATAGCCCTTGGTCTTAAGGGTTAGAAGGTGCATTGGAAATGTTGCCTTCAATAGAGGGATTATTTTATTAACTGCCTCAAATAAGACATGTTTGAAGGTAACAAGAGAGTGTTTTTTGCCAATTATTTCCAGGAACCAGCTAGAAACCAGAACCCTTTTCTTAGCAGAATAGAGTGTTCTAGATCCTCATTGCTGTTTCATATTTTCAACTTTATATCTGGCTGCCAACATTTCTGAGAATAAATGGTAGTTGGCACAAAAGTAAAGAAACTTTAGTTTGTTAGTATCATTAGTTTTTTTCAGCATTTTTTGGAGATATGACAAAGTAGGAGGGTGAATTTTAATTAAGGACAGAATTAGAGTAAAATATTAAACAAGCTCTAGAATATCATAAAATGCAGAAAGTTTTAAGAAAACAAAAACAGTGGTAGGAGTAAAATTCTGGGTGGAAGAGAGAAGGAAGGAGAACTGATCTATCAAGATCCAGTCATACCAACCCTGAAGCAATAGTACAAAGTCACAAAAATAATAGGTCAGCAACAGAGCCAGTGAGGACCACTGATAAAATCTTATCAAAGGAAACATCATTCCTCACTTTGGCAAGAGAAATGCTGAGATTTAAGGTCCTATGCAGATATCACTCCCATATTTCTTGATTTGCAAGCTGTTAAATTCCCAGCCATGATAATACATACTAATGGAAGGTTGGATGTTAAATAAATATAATTTGAGCAAGCCAATTCTCTGTGGTATGCTTTCTGTAATGGATAAAAAGCTAACTGAAATGATTAGTCATTGGAGAAATAAGACATTGATCACATAATAAGACTTAACTTCCAAACGTCACTTATACAGCATGAGGCCCTGTACAAAAGCAATCAAAGCTGTATCATTTGATCCTCTTAGAAGTCCTGAGAGGCAGGAATGATATGATTGTCCCAATTTTATAAGTGAGATAAGTGTGACCCAGGGGAATGAAATAATGTGCTTATTATTTTACTGAAGAAAATGGAAGTAGAAACCCCTTTCTCCTGATTCCTCATCCTTCTCTTATTCCACTGTTCATTGTACTAGAAAAAGAATTGACCTTGAGAGAGCTGTGAGTTTAGGGACTTCTGAACATCCATTTTGGCCAAAGTCAATCTCTTTGGTTTTCATATTCCCCTGAGAGTAATCAATCTCACTCAGCCCCTACTCCATTCACCATCTGACCTGCTATGCTCTCTGAAAATTGCAACTGTGTTTTACCTTTGGAGTAACCAAATTCAATTATAGTTTCTGCCTTTGTGTTTCCTCAGCCTTTTTTCCTGCACAAATTGATGGTGACAGCAGCGATACCAATTCAATTACATACCATCTTCTGGTTCCCAGTAATGATGCCGAGTAGGTCAACAGGGACCGCTAGGAAGGAGAATGACCAAAAAATAGAAGGAAAGGATCAAGAGCCCAGTCTGAAATAGAAACCCATTTTCACTTACTGGGAAAATGTAAGCCAACTTCCTCCATAAAATAAGCAGGGTAAATCATAGACGGAGAAAGGAAAAAAGTAGGTTAGTCAATCTATGTAAAAAGATCCCTATTCCTAAAGAGAGTTAGAGAGCTTTACAAGTAATCTCCCAGATAAGCAAAAAAGAGGGGGTGGGTACCAAATAAAATTACATCCTAACAAATAACCAGCTTTTGAGACAAGCATTCATTGACAAGTCAGATATTTTTGGCAATTTAACAAATATTAATATAGTGGGCTCTGACCAGGTAGCTCATTGTTCTAGATTTAGAATAAGGATACTGCAGAGCACAGGATGACCAAGGCCCTGCCCCCAAGGGGTTACAGTTCACTGAAGAAGACAAAGGAGCACTGGAAATGCTATGGAGAAACACAAAGAAAGGAAATGGACTTTTATACTGTGCTTGGTACATGCCATTTAGGTAGAGGGTCAAGGAGAGCCTCTCTGAGGAGGTGACATTTGAAAAAAAAAAAAAAATGAAGACACAAGCATGAAACAGGCTCTACCAAATTCAAGGAGGGCCTACGAGTAGTACAGTTTAATCTTTGTGCACATGTATTACTAGCATAGACTTTAAAGGTTACCATTATTGAATTGCTGCCCACCCTGGAAATGATCATAAGAGACCAAATGAAGTGTTGGTTTTTCTGTTTGTTTTAGTTTTTTTGTTTGTTTTGGTTTTGCTTTGATGACAGTCCATTAGGAAACCAAATCCTAATATGCGATCCATTGTCTGTTTTGGTCAGCAACTTAATCTTTTTGTTTTCATAGACTGTTTTGGTGGATTTCTATGTTGTTTCATAAAGGAAAGAAAATCTAAATAAGCAATCATTTGCTCTGTATTTTTTTCCTACGGTGGACTTTTGGCTTGCATTTACCAAATCAGCTTGTATTGCAGATTTAAGTCAATTCAACAAATATTTGTTCTGTAAATACTACTAGCTACATAGGATGTTAAAGTACCAATGGGAGAAGAAGATGAGTAAAACTTTATCTTTGCTGTTGGACAGTAGTTGATATAGTATAATAGACTAGCACACAAATATCTATAATATAAGAATTATTTCTTAAAGTTGAGAGAGGTGTAGATGAAGAACATAAATGATTTCAGATGGCAGGTGAAATTTGATATGGATGTTGAAATCAGGGTAGAATTTCAAACTGGAAATAGAACCAGAAAGTATTTCATACCCAAGGAATATTATAAATATATATATTAACAAAGGCAGAGAAAGATAAAGCATGGTGTTTGAAGAAGGAGAAATATTCCAGTTTAAGTGCAGGTCATTAGGAGGAAAACAGTGATAAATAAATTAGATAGTGATAAATAAGCTAGATCATTGTGATCAACCTGCAGTGCTGGAGGGCAATGGAACTACTGAAGGGTTTTCAATTGGGAAACTTCTGTAACTACTTCCAATGCAGAGTGAGATGTACACATGAGATGGAAAAGGACCTAGGGATGTACTTACAAAGTATAGACAAGAGGAACTGAAAGGCTAACATAGAATTGACAGCACAGGAAACAATAATTTCTGGAGAGAAGTATAAGTTTGTGATGGCACAATTAATGGGCCTTTGACAACTGATTAGATGTGGGACAAGACACAGAAAAGTATAAAAGATTACTAGGGGAAATTCTTTCTATGGAAATCAAGGGAAGTAACACTTCTACAAAAAGAAGTATGGTCAGTAGTATCAGTTGTGACCTTGAGATCCATGGGTCCTAGAAGTAAGAAAAGTCTCTGAATTACTTTCTAGAAATTAGGGAAACTTCTTGCAGAGTGCAGCAGGTGTAAGTGAAATCGGAATTTGGGGTGCCATATGATATCACCACAGGCTTACTAATAAGCCTGTGTGGGTTCTTGCCTAATATTCAGAGAAGGATTCTGAATACCAGCATAGATAAATGAGGCACATTTTTAAGCTTTTATTCAGTGAGAGAAATGCATAGGAGTGAGGGTTTTATCTAAAAGAGAGGGATAAATCTGGGTTCATACTGAGTACCAGGAACCAGCCACGTGGAGGAGCATCTAGGCCAGGAAGCATGGGACGAGTGGCCTGAAGACCACACTCCCTGGGGGGCGCAGGGCCACAGCAAGCCCAGCACTGGCAAAAAGCCAAGGAAAGGAGTGAGAGAACACGAGCACACAGTGTCCCAGGCTTTTAATCCACTTCCGAAGGGGAGTGGGTGCACAGGTGTGGCCAGGTAGGGGCATGAGGTCACACAGAGCCATCGAAAAGGCATGGTCTTCCAGCTCATAAACCCAATCAATTTTAACCTGTATGCCTGCCTACATCATAAGCACAAGTATACCTCAAGTCAAAAGGAACTAGAGAACATGCATGAAAAGTGAACACTCAGTAAGGCTTTTTTGAAAAAGAGGTTTATTCATTTATTTTTAACCTAGAAACCTTTTATTTAAGGTATGTAAACTTCATGTATTTCATATTCACAGATTTAAGAATATAGTGATTCTTCCCACCCTACTTTCCCTCCCACCTACATTCCCATGCCTCTTCCTCCTCCCTCTCCTAGTCTCGTTCTTATATTTTTACAAAGATCTATTTTCAATTAATTTTATACTCATAAGATTATCCCTACACTAAGTAAAGAGTTCAACAAATAATATGGAAAAAAAAAAAAAAAAACTGTTCCTCAACAGTCAAGACAAGGGCTGTTCAGTCATTGCAGCTCAAAGTGTCAGTTTTACTTCTATAGATTACATTTTAGGTGCTCTATTAGTTACCACAGATCAGGGAGAATATATGGTACTTGTCTTTTTGGAACTACCTTACTTCACTAAGTATAATGAGTTTGTTTGTTTATTTATTTATTTAAAGGCAGATCTAGAGAGAAAGATAAAGAATATCTTTGGGTTCACTCCCCAAATAACTGCAATGACCTGAAGCCAGGTGCCTGGTACTCCATCCAGGTCTCCCACATGGGTGCAGGGGCCCAAGCACTTGGACGACCTTCCACTGCTTTCCTAGGCACATTAGCAGGGAGCACATTCCACATAGATGGAAATTAGAACAGCCAGGACTCTAACTGGCACTCATAGAGGATGCCAGTGTTACAGCCGGCAGCTTACCCCCCGTACCACAGCACTGGCACCCAGGTAAGAGTTCTTAGCACAGTACTAGGCGAAAGGTAAAAACTAACATTTACTCGGTGCTTACTTTGTCCCAGCATTGTACGGAATGCATGTATATTTTATTATTTACTCCATATACCAATAGTGTAAAAAAGGTATTATTTTTAAATTAAAATGAAAATGTAATGTACAGAGAGCTCAGGTAGTTGCCCAGGACATCTATCTACATGGGGAATGTGCCTGGGACTCCAACCATTGAGGCTCAGGGCCGTGTTTTCTCTGTGACACCATGATACTATGCTGAGACAGGAGGCCTAGGACTAGTTCCAAGCTTTCAGCAGTCATTAAGGACAGCACCTCCTCAGAAATATGAACAAAGCAAGAAAGGAATGGTTAAAAAAAAAATTAAGGTGAAGCTATCTGCCAAAAGTAAATGACTGGGAAAATAAAAAAGTCAGAAATGGAACAAAGCAGAGGAGACAAAAGATTCTGTAATGGTAGCAGTTGCAAAATTGAAACACCCACCAAGCATTTTACACTAGCTACAGAAGCATGTGAGGGCAGAGTTCAGAGGAAAGACAAGGAGTTGAAGGCCTGAGGTCACAGGGGGCAAAGAACAGACCATAGAAATGAAACACAAGGAAGGGAAGAATCAGGATTAGGTCTCTGGAGTTTGAAATCACGAGTGTGTGGCTGTTTGGAGGGCAGTAATAAGAGTTAAGGAAATTAAAGAAGTATGGCTCCAAGTATTTATTAAAAAGTCTCACTCATAAAGTTGTACAAAGAATTAAGTCATGAAAACTGTGCTAGCCCCCAAAACATGAATAACTGAGTAACTAACTGTGGTTCATGCATTGGACTTGGAGGTGGAAGGGTTTCCTGCTTTGGAGTTTCCAAAGCACGGACAGAAAGAAAAGAGCATGATCAATTGGAAGAATCCTAAGAAAATGTTACCATGGGAAAATGGAATGAAAGCAACCACAGGGAAACAAAGATGTACTGACGCCTTCTCACGGTTATGAGAGACAGGGCAGTTGCAAACTGCCCTGGTTCCATCAAGGAAGCCTGGGAGAGAAATGGTATCCCTGAAGAAGGTTGAGCAGATTTTTAAGGGGATGTTTGAAAGCAAGCAGACATTTATATACAAGTGACGGACAGAGGGGAAGAATGTGGCTGACGGGTAGACAGAACAGAAGAGGGCCTTTTATATGCTCGCAATTGACCTACATAGAGAAGCAGCCATTACAGAGGTAGCTGTATATGCAGACCTAGGGCCTGACAACATCTAGAGGAGCAGGGACAGGATACAGGCTAGAGAGACAAGTTAGCAACAGAGCAAGGTAAGTGGCCCACACATAGTGATCAATGCAGGCAATTGTAAAACTAAATAGCCCCACCTTTCTAATGAGAAGAGGGAATTAGTGTTTTATGGATCTGCCTCTCTAAGTGGCCCACCATGTTGATAAGGATCCACATTTCCTACTATGATACAACAGCACACAAAACAAAACATGAAGAGAACCATATCATTGATGTCTCAAGTGGTTATATTAGCAGAAATGAGATAACTGCTCAGAGCCTCAGCTTAGGTCTATTTCAAATGATGTCTCTGATAATATTTTTCTTCATTGAACTTATTCATTACATTTTACTTACATTTATTTGTACATTGTCTATGCCTCATCCTCTACTAAATTATAAGTTAAATGAGATCAGGAATTTGATTAAGTCATTGATGAATCCTCAGTACCTATAATAGTGCCTGGTATAACATTTTCAATAAATATCAATGGAAAGTTGATTGTATTAAAAATAAGTTAGTAATGGCCAAACAATAGGTGGTTACAATACAAAAATTTGATATATTCCTTGCTTAAAATGTCTGACAAACTAGAAGGAGAAACAGATCAAGCAATAATATATTACCATACAGGCAAAAAAGAGGGCATGGCTAACCTGGTTTGGTGGGGGATCATCACAAAAGACATTATGAATGAAAGAAACCAATCTCCAAAATTCACTGCTCTTACCTTATGAGAAACAATGGATGCGAGTGAGATTAAAACTTGAAAACTTATTATTTTTTATTTCTTTTTTTTGTATAGGTTTGTAATATATACACATATCACACATACAGGTATAATAAATTAATATATTTAAATCTGAGCTTCATACTCTTAAATTTTTGCCTCTAGAGTACACAATTAAAATAATTAGCTATTAATGGAATGGGAGATCTAAGCCTTAAACTACCATCTTGGATGGTAACTTAGAATGTGTCTTTCAGGTAGAAATGTAGCAAGGCATTCCAGAAGGAAGGTAACAGGATAGACCTCTGTAAAATCAGAGGATATTGTAGGAACCAAAAAACATCTTCACACGCCTTAGCAGTATAATCTGCACCAGGAATTAATAGGAAATAAGCTGTGAGGCTAGTCTCTCGGAAAAGGAAGATAATCAATACAGTTATAAGACAAGGAATGGCAAGATGAGATTTTCATTTAGATTGTTCACATCAATGGATGATGAATTTGAAGGGTAAAGAGATGGAGGTTAGAACTCCAGTTAGGAAGTATTGTAGTAATTTGACTCACAGATGATTAGAATCTAAACAAAGGCTGGCTTACAAGGCATAGAGAAAAAGGAATAAATTTGGGAAATATTTTAAGGTAAAATCAGTAAGTCTTGGTGATAGATAATGAATCTTACAGCACTTAGGATACGTAGAACTGTAACAGAAACATGAAAAAGAATTACTATGCAAGAAGGAAATTTATTTTTCTCAGAAATAGTAGAAATCAGTCTAGGTCAAGCTCTGTTCCTGTCAGAGTCCCAGCTCCTTCCACTCCTCACTGTGTCATTCCTGCTGTGAACTTTATTCCTCGTGATCAAACATGGCTGCTAGATCCCAAATCACTGCTCCTACAATATGCAGGAAGAAGAATGAAGAAAGGGCAAAAAAAAGTTGATGTCCCTTATATTTAGAGAATAATTCCCCTAGAAGATTCTTGCCAAGTTTTCAGTGATCAAAACTGAGACACATAGCTAGGTCCAATTGGAAAGTTGGCTGGGAACTGCAAATTTGGGTTCATTATTAAAGATGAGGTAAGCAAATAGTGGGTGTCATTTAGCATTTTCTAGTGGGGAGTAAATAAAATTATGAATTATGAATAAGCTGCAAGTTTCTAGTTTAAGTAACTGGATAACTAGAATTTGGGGGGTAACAACGAGTTCAATTTTTTCAGTGTTGGATTTGAGGTTCCTGCAAGTAGAAATGTCTTACAAGCAATTAGACATCCACCATTTCCCAGATTTAAATGTAATCAGTATGAGAACCAAGATGACAAAGCAATCATGTAGGAAATGAGACCTGTGAGCTGAGGCTAGAACCCTGGGAGACAGGCAGAGAGGAGACTACCAGCATTGAAAAGTCCCAAAGGGAAATGAAACTATGACAGAGCCAAAGAAGCAATAATCAAAGTTTTCAGGAAAACATTCTGAACATCTCCCAAGGAGGGCATGAGCAGCTGTGTGACATGTAGCAGAGAATGAAATGCCAGGACTGGCAGAAAAATAGCCAACGTAGAAGTCACTGGTAGCAGTACTGAGAGCACTCGGAGGGGCAGCTGCTCCACTGGTGGATAAATCAGGCTTGAGAAAGTGGGAATGGTGACTGGAGACCCATGCATCACAAATTTTAGGGGACATGCTAATCCCCCGGCGATCTGGTGAGGAGGGACTCATCAGACTCTGTTTCTCAATGATTCCCTGCCGCTGGCCTGCAAACCAGGCTTTCAGTGGTACAGCTAGAAATATTAGCGTCACAAGGTGAGCTTGAGAGCTTCTTAATCCAAGTCCTGGACTTTGTTACCAGAGTCTGATTCAATAAGTTAAGAATGAAACTTCGGGGGCCTGTGCTGTGGCACAGCGGGTAAGGCCGCCGGCTTCAGTGCCTGCATTCCATGTGGGTGCGGGTTCGTGTCCCAGCTGCTCCACTTCTGATCCAGCTCTCTGCTATGGCCTGGGAAAGCAGAAGATGGCCCAAGTGTTTGGGCCTGTGTGGGGTGACCTGGAAGAAGCTCCTGGCTTCTGATCAGCACAGCTCCGGCCATTGTGGCCATCTAGGGAGTGAACCAGAGGATAAAGGACCCCTCTCTCTCTCTCTCTCTTTCTCTCTCTCTCTCTCTAGGTCTCTCCTCTCTCTCTCTAGGTCTCTCCTCTCTCTGTGTAACTCTTTCAAATAAATAAATTGTAAAAAAAAAAAAAGAATGAAACTTTGGAATTTGCATTTCTACAAAGGGATGTTGATTTTGCTCCTCTGGAGAACCCTATGTGAAGAGCCATTGCAATGGCTTCTTGTTTTGAAACAAAGCAGAGACTGGACCACTGCTAGAGAGCCAGGATATCAAGAGACAGATGTTTTGCCAACAGTGCTACCTTCATTCCATTGTTGGTAATGACACAATACAATCACATTCTCAATGGACGAAACATTCACCATTGGCTGGTCTGATATATATTCTCACATTTTCTTACTCCATGGTTTTCCACACTGGCCTTTGTCATAGACATGCTGTAATTTAATTCAGCCAGCCATCTGAACCTAGTTTCACAGCCTGTGAGTAAAATCAATATGTGATACAAAGAAATTAAAAGTGTCTCTAGCCAAAATACTCTTCCCATCCTAAAGAGATGTCGGAAAAATCAACCCACTGCATTCAATCTCTTGTTTGTTTTCTATGTGAAAATTACTGGATTACCTACTGATTACTAGCTCTGGCCAATTAGTCTGATCATCTCATCGTATAGTTTCAACATCTCCAACTGTGAGAGCACTTTTTATGTTAACTCTTTCAACAAAGGACTCCTGAAGCTGAGATCAATGATGAGAAAGTGACGACTGCCTAATGCACTTCAATCTGAACACTTATTTAGAGCGGCGGGTACGATCGAGCCATAGGACAGAATTCAGCGAATGAATTGTGGTGCTATATATTGACGCTCTGAGAAAATCCACACCTTCTGGCACATGTAAATGATAGTGGTGCTAATTTCAAACAAAATCTATTTCTATTGTGGACTATGTAAGATAGTTCAAGGAAAATATACTTAAAAGGTAAGTTTGTGAATTTTCATACAAAAAAAATTTTGAAAGCCATGCATAGTTATTTATTCACTTATTTCCTTTCCCTCGAAAGAGAGAGAGAATCTTTCATCTGCTGGTTCACTCACCAAATGCCCACAACAGCCAGGGCTGGGCCAGGTCAAAGCAAGAAACTAAAAACTCATCCAGGTCTCCCACATGGGTGGCAGAGGCCCAAGTACTTGAGCCATCATCTGCCGCCTCCCAAGATACGTATTAGCAGGCAGTTGGATGGGAAACAGCACATCTGTGACTCAAACTGGACAGTCCAAAATGGGACATGAGCTTCCCAAGCAGCAACTGCTGTGCCATGCACCCACCTTCATGCATAGCCTTTTCATAACACACATGTTCTGTGAATTAAGACCCCTCGTGTGTGTGTGTGTGTGTGTGTGTGTGTGAGAGAGAGAGAGAGAGAGAGAGAAAGAGAGAGAGAGAGATAATAGAATTACTCTGAGAAAATGCCTGGTTTCACCCTTAGACAAAGATTTCTTGGTATCTGTCCTGGAGGAACATGAATGAGAACAAACTGCAGAGCAGCAGGATACAAAGATAAATAAGCCCCCTGTACAATAATGCATAATCTAACATTGTCTAACCCTTACTCCTACTTCCCCTAGAAAAGAGAGTGACAGAGATTAGGTGTGTGGGTTTTCACAGTTCCCTTACACTCACTGAGCATCAGGGTAGAAAATATGTCAAAAAAACCTCACGATTCCAACTCCTTCACAGCCTTCTGGTCTTCAGTGGACAAAGTGGTTATGTTTCCAAAAGCCCCTACATAGGAAAACAAAAAACAAAAACAACCTGCTCTCTTAAGTCTAGAGTGGACCACTTCTTCAGGCATGGTCACTGTTGCTTTGATCTAAAAAAAAAGAAAAGAAAAACCACCTTAGAAGTTCTATGAGGAAAGGAGGATACATTTAGGATGGATTGGAAAGCTAAGAGCGTCTAATTATTGTGATCATGCCCACATTAACTAGATGGTTGGCAGCCACCCTATGTCTTGTTCAAAGCTTGCCAGCTCTCCAGGCCTCCAACCTGTCCCCTCCAGCTTGCTCTCTGATCAGTGTGTCATTGTGTAAAGGTCATGAAATCCTAACAGCTGCAAAACATACCGAAGGGGGATTAACTAGCTTGATTCCAACCTACTGGCTGGAGTACATGACTCTGAATGTAAATCTCAGATTAGTGCTACACATCGTCATCCCACACATTAGCAAGATCACACACCTCTGTAACCTGGCTTGGAAAGCGGGCCATCCATATAATTTTCTCAAATCTCCTGGGAAGAATAAATAAATAGTAGTGAATTGCTCAAAATAACATGATGGAAGTATTCAGTTTCAGCCACGGAGGTTCTACAGACAATTACAAGGACCCACACCCATGCAGTAACACATGTCTCTTAATTTTCTAGAGAACACCGCTACGATCGACAGTGTAGGAAGAGACAGAATGTGGCCAAAAGAAACACACACAGGACAATTCGATGAATTCACTGATAATGGAAATAAACACACAAATGAAAGCTGGGTTCCAGTCATGTGCGCAAGTTTGTGAGCTTGGTTGGATCAGGCAGTTTGGACTGGGGTGTGGACATGGGGAGTCTGGGAGCACCGTGGTGTGTTTATTTGCACCTAACTAGAAACACAGATAGCTAGTCAAAGCAAGAACTTCCTCCGCAGAAAGAAACCGCAAATAACCTATCCCCAGGCTGCCAACTAAGGCTTATTTTAGAAAGAGTAAGCAGGAATGGACTGCCTGGCCAGTCCAGGAGAATTTAGAGGGGCTCCTCCTACACAGCAGGCACTCCTTAGCATGCCTGCTGAGCTCCTCAACAGCTGCAAACAGACAATAGTGGGGAACTGTCACAGAGAAGGGGGAAAAGGACTGGAGAAAGCTGTCAACTAAGAAAAGATGGAGGGGGATGCATTCTTCAGAGAGAAACGCAACTTTTGGATGGAAGAAAAGCTTTATCATTGAGAGTTTTGAGAGAAAATGGCTCAAAGAAAAAAAATCATAGCAAACTATAAAAGCCTGCTCACAAAGTCAAGGCCATAGTCATTTGTTCCTCAGTCATTTATTGAGGGCTTACTGAGTACAATGCACTGTGCTGAATTCCATGATGGAAATATGTAATCAGAAAATTCCTACCTTTAGACCATTAGCACTTGTTCGTTAGAATAAAAGATTTATACCAACAAATGCTGTGCAAATCATGAATGACAGCCACTTCCAAAATGGAATATATCAGGTTCAAAACTGCTAGCTTACAAGGTGCATTTTTAAGTGACCTTGGAAGGATAACGACCTACAATGCCACCCTTTACCTTGGAAGGAAGTGATGTGGATCAGAGTCAAGATGGTTGTTTTTGGTTTTTGTGGGGTTTTTTTTTTTGTTTGTTTCATTGTCCTTTTCTTAAAACCCATAAGCTCAGGAAAATGCTGCTTCATTTATTGGTAGTTCAATCCCACCACCAGATACATATCATTCACCCAGCAGAAAGTTCAAAACCATTCTCTGGAATGGAGATAGAAGAAATATTAAGGGATGAAAAATAAGAACATGGGCAAACAAGACAGGTAAAAGCCAATTCAAAGAAAATAGTACAAAGGAAAGAAGAAAAAATGGTGTGGTGAAGTGAATGAAGCCACCATTTGGGATTCTTGCCTCCCATATCAGAGCAACGGGGATGGAGTCCCCCCCTTTGCTTCAGATCCAATTTCCTGTTAACTCACATCCTGGGAGGCAGCAGATGACAGCTCAAGATCTTGAGTCCCTGCCACCCACATGGGAGACATGGATGCAGTTCCTGACTCCTGGCTTCAGCCTGATCCAGTCCTGGCTGCTGCCAACATTTTTAGAGTGAACCAGTGGATGGATGATATCTCTCTGAATGACTCCCTACCCCCAACCCTGTTGCTCAGCCTTTCAAATAAATTAAAAAAGATAAACCTTAAAGAAAAAAAATCCACAGGATTAATGCGAAGATTAAAGAACAGACCGCATCTGATGAGAAATGAAGATTAAAAGTTTACAGTTTAACTCATACTGCTGATCATGACCTTATGAGTTGGCAACAGCTGTCTCACTCATAGAAGTAACTGAGACTTGAAAAAGTTCATAAACTTGCCACAGAGCAGAGAGGTAGCAAACGCACAGAGTTCAAATGTATCACCCAATGAGCCCACCACTGTAAATTCCACTGCATAGAATCTACAATTAGAGAGCAGTAGCAATGGGTTCTTGAGCTTCTCATCGTCTCCCCACCCAGTTCCAGAATGCCTCTCCTCTGGGAGTGTCATGCCAGGGCCTTTGTTCCTCATGGCAGGCCACAGTGACTTGAGATGAAAAACAAAGCTCAGCAATGTCTGATCATGTCCTGGTGCAGGGAAACAGGCCCACACCTTCCAGAACCAATGCCTTCTGCAGAGCTGCTTCAGCACATGCAGCGCACAGCCACCTGCCCACTTTGGTCTCTGCAGGAAAGGGATCAGGGTCTAGCGCTCATGCAGCCCTCAGTTCATGTGAAAGGGCTTCTAAGAAGTTGGGGCAAGGAATGCAACACCCCCTGGGACATGGGGGCCAGCTAGCAAAGGCTGGGCCCTGGGAACAAATCATGATGCAAAATATCCTAGTTGCTCATATTTCTTGGGCTGGCTTGGGAATGGATATGCTTGACATGTAGGTGTACATAAATATTAATTGATTGAAGGGAGCAACTCCTAGTACTGTGGCTTCATCTATTATTCCATTGTTACTTTTAATCTCCATGCTGACTTTGGCTGTCATCCCACCCAGAGAGTATATCTGAGCAGGAGGCCGGGACGGAGGGTGCCAGTGGAGCAGAGATGTGCACCATTAATAAATCACTGATAGTTAAGATATAGATTGGATGATGGGCAGCAGATGGGAAGCAGGTACGTCAAATTGCTTTTCTCATATAGATTATTGGATTAACAAGGAAGCAGCAGGCAAGTGGCAAACTGGTGTAACAAATTACTATCATAAAAAAATAAAATTGAACTTATCCCAGGATAGTAATAAGGCTCTGTAGCCACCAGCCCTCTGGAGCAGGACAATCCCTCTGAGATGGTAACCCAGTGAACACTTCCCATATTCCTCCTCTGTTCCTCCACTCTTGTACCTAAGCACATCCTGGTGAGGTCTGGGGGATGGGAGAGATCCAGACTCTACAGAGGCTAATTAATGAATGCGCCTATCAGCAGGCAAATGGCCAGTCCAATAAGTGATCAGTGAAAGTGTATCTGGCAACCAATTCTGGTGGCAGCAAATTCTGCCTTTTGTTTTTTAGTCTTCTCCCACCCAATATTTATTTTGAGAAGTTGCAAACCTACAGAAAAGTTACACTAAAGGAACATCTGATACTAGTTACCAAAATTCATCAGTCGTTAATATTTTGTCCACTTGCATTCCACCTCATTTTCTTTCTTTTGGTGAACTGTGAAGTAGCAGGCATCAAAATGCTTCACCACTTAAACACTGCAGAATGCGTAAGGGTACTTCAAAAAGTTCACGGAAAATAAAATTAAATAACTTCATTTTGGTTTTAAAAGTTTCTGAAATTCATGCCTAGTTTTTCTGTAATATGCATTTCCCATAACTTTGTGAAGACATTTGTATGAACAGATTCCAAAGCTTTTTTGCACTAAAATTATCTAAAATGTTTGAAGTTCTCTTGGCTTGCCTAAGAACAAGGTCACAGTCTTACATATACATAAAAAAATGCATCCGTTTTAAAAAATTAACCTTGAAAAGTACAATTAAGCAACATATTTTGCATTCAAAATTTCCAAATTGTCCTAACTCTTTAATAACTTTTTGTTTTAAAAAAAAAATCAAAGATCAATCAATAACTGTGAGTTGCACTTAGTTGTCATGTCTCTATACCTGGCCCTTATCTTTTTTTAACCTTTAAGATAATATTTTTGAAGACTCAAGACCATTTGCTTTGCCGACAGTTTCTCTGGGCTTATCTGATTGCTTTCTTGTGACTGGTGTATCACATCAAAAGACGTAGGCTATAAGTTTGTCAAACTTGATGACTATAAGTTTGATCCTTTGCATAAGGTAATACTGACAGATTTCCTCACTATAAATATACAATGCCCTCCATAATTAATAGTCTGAAACTGGGTGATTATAAACACAAATATGATGTTTTCAGCACGTGTTGATGACGTTTGCTTGAATAAGTTGTTACAATTGCAGTTCATAACATTTGGAAATCATCATTTTACATTCTTTCTACACTGATGATCGGTTCCTCTTCTGTGGAGATTAATTTTCCTACCTTCTCTCTATCTACCACCATTGTTTCTGGTATCAAGATTTATTTATTGGCCGTGCCGCGGCTCAATAGGCTAATCCTCTGCCTGTGGCGCCGGCACACCGGGTTCTAGTCCCAGTCGGGGCGCCGGATTCTGTCCTGGTTGCCCCTCTTCCAAGTCAGCTCTCTGTTATGGCCCGGGAGTGCAGTGGAGGATGGCCCAAGTGCTTGGGCCCTGCACCCCTTGGGAGACCAGGAGAAAGCACCTGGCTCCTGGCTTCGGATCAGTGCAGTGTGCCGGTGGCCATTGGAGGGTGAACCAACGGCAAAAGGAAGACCTTTCTCTCTCTCAGTGTCCACTCTGCCTGTCAAAAAATAAATAAATAAAGAGATTTATTTATTTATTTATTTGAAAAGCAGAGAGAGAGAGAATCTTCCTTCTGCTTGTTCACTCCTCAAAAGGCCACAACAGCCAGGGCTGGTCCAGGCTAGAGCCAGGAGCCAGGAATTCCATCTTAGTCTCCCACATGGGTGGCAGGAACTCAAGGACCTGGGCCATCATCCACTACATCTAAAGTGCTTTAGGAGGAAGCTGAATCAGAAGCAGGGTAGCCAGGACTTGAGCCAGCACTGTAATATGGGATGCAATGCCCCAAGCAGCAGCATAGCCCTCTTCACAACAGCCACCTCTATTTTCATTTTTTCTCACTGGAAAATATTCCATTGAAGTTGGGTTACAACTCAAAGTTTACTTAGATTAATTCTGAATTTTCTTCTTTGTATTTATATCAATTTGTTGTGAAGTGCGATTCAGGTATTTGTTTTTTATTCAATTTTAGGAATTTATGCTTGCTGAATTAATGCCATGTTTGCCTATGTAAAATATTAATGTAGTTTAAAAGTGAAAACTATACTGAAAAGCAAACTTTAAAAAGTACCATTCTCTTGATTTTTTAAAATAATCTTATTTATTTATTGGCCTTGGCTTTCATTTTTTCCCCAGGAACAAAATATATTTAATCTTAATTAGCATTTACAAATCAAAATTAACCACAGAATCTCTATAAACATGTTAGGTATAGCACAGTTGTTTACAAAACATTGCCATTGCCTTGGAGAATTAGAGTGCCCTTTTTTTTTTTTTTAAACCTGAAACCTTTTATTTCAGATATACAAAGTTCATGCACTTCACATATACAAATATAGAAACACAGAGGTTCTTCCCACCCGATCCTACTTCCTGCCTGCACTCCTACACTTCTTATTTTTCCATTCTTACTTTTTACAAAGATCTATTTTAAATTAACTTTTTACACATAAGATTAAACCTACACTAATAGTACAATAAATAGTAGAAAAACCCTTGTGGAGACAGGGCTGTTCAAAACCATTGCATCTCAAAGTGTCAATTTCACATCTATAGATTACCTTTTGGGTACTCTATTAGTTACCGCAGACCAGGGAGAACATATGGTATTTGTCTTTTTGAGACTGCCTTATTTCACTAAGTATAATGGTTTCCAGTTGCATTCATTTTGTTGCAAACCATAGGAATTCATTATTTCTTTTTTGAAAGGCAGAGACAGCAGGGAAATAAAGAGACATAGGTTTCCCATCTGTTAGTTCACTCCCCAAATGCCCACCCACACCAGCCAGGGTTGGGCCAGGCCAATGAGCCCCAGGAGCAAGGAGCTCCATCCAAGTCTTCCACATGGGTGACAGAGACCCAGCCAGCACCTGCTGCCTCCAGGGTGCACATTAGCAGGAAACTGGAATTCAGAGAGGAGCTGAGACTTGAATCCAGGCACTCTGATGGTGGGAAGCAGGTGATACAATAGTATGTTAACCAGGGCACCCACTGCCTACCGTCTATCCTCCTTACTATTACTTCTACTCTTTATCCATTGCAAGTTGCCTGGCAATCAATTTGTTTAGTTTCATTACCGTCCATCTTATGCTTCTTTTTGCAGATGTTTGTGTGTGCATGTGTATGTGCATGTGTATTCTTGTTAAGCCATCACAAAACACACCAAACACTGGAGTAAGGGAAAGGGTTTAATGGGGAACACCCAGTAGACTGGAGGGAATGGGCGAAGAGGGCAAAAGAGAGAGACAGAGAGGAGAGGAGCTAGCAAGGAGAGAAGAGAGAGAGAGAGCAGAGAAGAGAGAGATGAGAGAAGAGAGAGCAAGCAGGAGAGAAGAGCCAAGAGAGCCACGTGTTCAGGAACAGGTCCTTTTAAAACTTTGCCAAGGGTGGGCAGAGACGCAGGAGCAGTGAATCCCATTAAGTTGGGGGTGGAGCTTGACATCAGTGGTTGGGCCGTGTGGCCACCTGGCTTCTAGCAATGGCGGCGGGGGCTAGAGCCTAGGATGGTGTCAGGGTGTAGATCGCGCCATAGATAAAACTGTGCCATTTTTCTTACAATTCTTACTTCCCGTCCTTTTTTGTAAACATGGAAGCATACCATTTGTACCTTGCTTTTTAAAACTCAATATGATATTTTGAAAATAGAAGCTGCTTCCTAAATTTTCTGGTTCTGTTCTGCTCTACTTCTTAGACAATGAAATCATATCTCCACTTTAATCAAAATGAGTAGTTCACGCAGAAATAGAATTAAGAAATGAAAAAGAGATGGGTTGCATCAGTTGTAGTTGACACAAGGATTTATGTGCCAGTAGCTCTCAAATATATTTTTAAGTATGGTCCAAATGCCCTACTGGGTCTAAATCAGAAAGGTGTTCATTAACAATTCTTATTTCCAGACCCCACTCTTGGCCTACTAAATCTAACTCATGAACCTTCTGAGGAATTTAGTTATTACAAGTGGAATAGGTGACTGAGACAGCCACAGGCATAATTTATTGTCATGACAAATCCTTTTTAAAAAAAAAAAAATTTACTTATTCACTTGAGAGGTAAAGTTAGACAGAGAGAGGTCTTCCACATGCTGGCTCACTCCCCAAATGGCCACAACAGCCATTTGGCCACAACAGATTTGCCAATCTGAAGCCAGGACCCAGGAGCTTCCTCTGGGTCTCCCATTCTGGTGCAGGGGCCCAAGGACTTGGGTCATCTTCTGCTGCTATCCCAGGCCACAGCAGAGAGCTGGATCGGAGGAGCAGCCAGGACAACAACCGGCGCCCATATGGGATGTCGGCACTGCAGGAGAGGCTTAGCCCACTACAGCACAGCACTGGCTCTGACAAATTCTCTTAATCTAAGTGCCTGGGACTACTTTTTCTCTAAGAGCATAGGTTTGTTTATTTTTGTTAAATTGTGTTTTTAAGAGACATTGCTTTCTCTTGGCATAAGTTCTGAGCCTATATCCCCTGTTCAGGTCAGCCAGGTATGTAAAATCTGAGTCCCTCGCAGGTGTCTAAGATGAATCAAACAGCTACATTGATATTAGGACCACACAGTTCCTCCCCTAACCTCCAAGCATCATGGTAAAATTTCCCGGCAAACACAGTGACCTTCTAAATGGTCCATTTCCAAGCCTACCCTTCTTGCATTTCAGCTGTTAGAAATGCAGGCCGTGTCACAGAGACAGGCAGGTGGGTAGCAACCTCCCATCCTTCCTAACCCTCTCATACTCTCCTAAAACATCGTAAGTCAAAATCCTTGAGGGCATGCTGGCCTGTCCCAGATTACCTGTGCCATAAGGAAACCTGACTTTTTCTTTGGAAGGTAAATGAAATGAATCATCTACTTTGTTTTGCAGCTGTGAAAATTGAGAGGCGGAGAGTCTAACCAGTTGGAATAATATCCCAGATGTCAGGAGAGCCCTTCACCACACCACAAGGCAGATAAACTTTGCCTTTACCCACCTCACTTTGATAGCCAGCATGTTTCAAGTACTCAGTCTGAGCTAAGGCCTTTGTAATATGCTTTACCTGCTTTAGCCCATTTAATGCTTACAAGTCCATGAAGCAGATAGCCTTACCATCTGTCTCTTACAGGTGAAGGAACTGCAACTTCAACATACTACCCAATCCACATAGCACAGCAAGAGCCAAATCCATGTTGCTCCAAGAGCCCAGACCTTTAACTCCTGCACAACTAAAGGGAGTCTTCAAAAACATGTTCCCCTGACTACCAGCCTAAGCACTCAGCATCGCAGCCTACTGATTGCCTGCATAAGGATCCCCACTTAAAAATGGTGTTAACCCTTCCAATTCCAAAGAGGCAAGGATTCAGGAAACTCAGTTGTGATCTTAGCCAAGGCACTTTAGTGAGGGTCAGAGTGCTCATTTTGCAAAAGCAAGGGGAACACATAAAAATACGCACAAATGTAATATATGTATCTGGGGTCCCTTTCGTTTCTGAGTGTCTGCAATTCAAAAGCCAAATGCCTGCTACACATTTTCACACTGAGGTTTTAAATATTTTTATTTTCTCCCTCTTCAGTGTTCCAATATTTTAATAAGTCCCTTTTGATTCCCAGGGACCTTTGAATTCCAAAAAGGGCAATATATAAACTCAAAGGAATGAGTCTCTAAAGTAGAAATTCCCAGGTTGGGGGGAGGACATTGACTGTTGACAAGATGCTATATCCTGCTTATACGTCTTTTCCCATCCCAAGGATGGTTGTGTTCAGGCAATGCTCTCTGAGATAAGGCTGGATAAAATGGGATGCAGGCCCAGCTCTCTAAAACAGGGTTGGCAGAAGCGAGGTGAGAAAACAAGGCCCACGAGCCAGCTGGCATCCATGGCAGAGGTCCCTTCTTGCATTAGAGATTCAGGGGAACCATAGAAACCATATGGGAGAGAAACCCTTGCAGAGGAGGATAGCATGGAAAAATCCTCTCTGCATGGGGGTGAATCCCAGGAGCTACACTGAGAGGGTGGTTTCCAGGACACCCGTCTCCCAGTATGGGGGAGAAAATCTCCCCGGTAATCCAATAGCCAATGAGACGACGGCCATTACTGCGTTCTCACCCCTGCCTGTCCTCTCCTGGCTACGCACCCCTCAGCCATCAGTGGCTTGGCCAGCAGTGACCTGTGCTCCACTCTGTCTGATTGTAAGCTTCACAAGGTCATGGTAAACTTTATTCTGCTGTCGCTCTTCTGCAGAGCAAGTACTACTTCTGCGCTGCATTGAAGGAAGAACAGATAATGCAATCAAATGGCTGCAAACGTTAGAGAAACCCACTTTCTATTCCAAGTGAAATGAGTCAGTATGTAGCCCTAGTTCTTTTCCTATTGTTTGTAATTCATTCAGCCATTGAACAAATATTTATTGAGCACTTTCTATGTACCAGACACTCCACTGGCAGCTAGAGACACAGCAGGAAACAGGGCTCACTTGGAACTGATTAGGCACTGGGGGAAGGCAGGAAATGAACACACAAAAATATCTCAGATAGTGATAACTGTTATGAATACAATAAAACAGGATAATTGCGTAGAAACTGATTAAGATAGGGCAGAAGAAAGCACCTTAGGCAGAAGAATCTGGAAAGGCCTCTGCATTGGTGAGAGACTTAAGTAATTCAGAGCGTGCTAGGGATGGCCTCTGACCAGTGAAGGTCTCAGAACTATGTCCAAATTCATCAATTACTTTTAACGGTAGTTATATAATACACTTGCTAAAATATTTTATACTACAGTAGGATATAAAAAATAGTATTATTCACCCCCAAACCCAACTACTCAAGGCAATACTGTTAACCATGTTTTGTATTTTCATCTAAATATTTTCTATATGTACAGGTATATTTCAAAAGTTTATGGAAAAAGGGAATTTCAAGGCAAGTATAATTTCGTACAAAAATTTTTGAAATCCATGATGTTTCTTTTCACAATATGCATTTTTATATGAACTGTTTGAAGTACCCTCATATATGTGTGTGCACATATGAATAGATTTTATATGCAAATGACATCATACTAGCTTATTTTTCTGAACCATTCACATTTTCCTTCAAGACAGAGCTTGCTGCCCAGTTGCAAGGGAAGCAAAAAGCTGAGAGTCCCCAGCATTGAATTTTGCCCAGAGTGACACCAAACATGTATGAGCCAGACTATGGTAAGAAAGCCCTGCCACTTCTACCCACCTGAGACTTCTCTAACAAAGCAAATCTAGGTTTGCAACTGCTTTTGCTTTATTTTTCTTTGTTTTGCTATTAAAAACAATGCAGCAATTAGCAACTTAAAACAAATCTTCATGCACCAATGCCTGTTTTTTGTCACACTCTAATACTGTTCAATAGCGAACTTTTAATGTGCTCCAATCCAATAGAAGAAAAGTGGCACTTCACTAACATCTTCATTTGAAATTTTCTTATTATTAGAATCGTTGTCCATCTGTATTCCCAATTTACATTTACCAATGAACTTTGCTTGTGCTCTTTGCCATTTTTGTACCAGGTTTCGGGTCCTTTTCTTGATTTGCGAGAGCATTTTGTAAAGGAAGTGAACTCTTTTTCCATAAATATTGCAAGTATGTGTCTGGGTGTTTAGTTTTGATTTAAAAATTTAATGACATTTTCCCACTCAATCGCTTTTAATTTGCATGTAGTAAAACTTACCATCTTTCCCAACAACATCACTTCTAGGTTTGTATAATGTTTGTAAAGCTCTTCCAAGCTCCAATCCGATTTTCAAAGTAGGCCCTTACCAGGACAAGCATTTGGCACAGCAGTTAAGATGCTGCTTGGGACCCCCACATCCCCTATCAGAATGCCTGGATCAAGTCCCAGCTCCATTTCCAATTCCAGCTTCCTGCTAATGCACCCCCTGGGAGGCAGCAGGTGATGGCTCAAGTTCTTGGGTTCCTGCCACCCATGTGTGAGATCTGGATTGGGTTCCAGGATCGGTGCTTCTGCCTGGCCCAGCCCCAGCTGTTGTGGGCAAATGGGGAGTGAGCCAGCAGATGAGAGATCTATCTCTCTCTTTCTCCCTGTCTCTTAAATTAACAACTTTAATTGATTTAAGTAATTAAAGATAGCTTATTAATGAAGGATACCAAAACATATTTATAGAGCAGGGAATAAAGACCAGAAATAGAGCCAAATAGATAAAGTTTTGGTTTACTATAAAAGAGAAATTAAAAGTGGAATATTGATGGATATTTAGAAATGGAGATGGAGTATTAAAACATGATGAGAACAATTTGGTCATGGGTAGCAGCTGGGAGCAGGAAACTCTATGTAGGTCTTCCATGCAGATATCTGGAATTCAACTACTGGAGCCCTCACTGCTGCCTCCCCCCGTGTCTGCATCAGCAGGAAGTAGGACTCAAGAGCTAAGGCATTCCAACATGGGATGTGGGCCTCCCAAATGGGATATTAACTGCTAGCTCAAATGCTTCCTCCTAGCTCATTTATTATTGTGTATTCAAAGTCTTTTAACAGCTAATAGGAACTAAATCATCTCTTTTTGAATTTCCTTAGTATCTTCTTAGCTATTTACTTATGTTTATTACCTGTATTAGTTTTTATTTTTTTAAGATTTGTTTATTTGAAAGAGTTACACAGAGAGGTCTTCCATCTGCTGGTTCACTCCCCAGTTGGCCAGAGCTGCTCAATCCGAAGCCAGGAGCCAGGAGCTTCCTCCGGGTCTCCCACGTGGGTTCAGGGGCCCAAGGACTTGGGCCATCTTCTGCTGCTTTCCCAGGCCATTGCAGAGAGCTGGATGGGAAGTGGAGTAGCCAGGTCTTGAACCGGCGCCTATATGGGATGCTGGTGCTGCAGGTGGCAGCTTAACCCACTATGCCACAGTGCCAGCCCAGTCTGTATTAGTTTTTTTTTTTAAATACTACTTGAACCAGTATTCCAATCTAGAATGCCAATGTTGCTTAATGAGCTGCATACAATGCCAGCCCCCACCCACCTGTGTTATTTTTTAATTCATCATTTTCCTCAGATAGCCCCTGCTTTCAGGTAAGTAGCTAATATGTGAATCTAATACTTTAATTCAATCTTACCCTTGATTTATATTTCTAGGTTCAATTTAGCATAACTTCAAGTTCTTCTCTCCATTGTACTATTTCAAATGAAATAGAATTGGATTTTGAGAGTAAGCGAGCTTTTCATATTATGCTGTAGTTTCAAAAAACCATTAAGGGTAGAGAATTAGGTAAAAAGGTACATAGGATCCCTCTGCATTTATTCCTACAACTGCATTGTGAACCTACAATTATTTCAAAAAGTCTTTTAAAAATACCTAATACACTGTCTGGTGCATAGTAGATGCTCAATAAATGTTACTTTCTTGCCTCATTCCCAGTCCTTTCAACAGAGTTTCTTACAATATATTCTTTTGTTTATGGGCAAGCATTCATAAATACACCTCTAGGGTAAATAGTATTTAGCATTCAGCTAAGCTATAAAATTAGTATTGTACTTCCATATCTGTAGAAAGATGACTAAAATAGCAGCAGCTATTAAGAAGACAATGTGCACTAAATAATAACTGGCTACTGAATTGTGGGATCTTCCCCAGTGAGATTCTTTTTATCTTTGTAGCAATTCTTATTTTTAATTGTTTTTCTCACTTTATAGTTTCTCTATAAACTACCAGAAGACACTTGCCCTTCCCAAACTAAAAGAAGTAGACTACCTATGTGCAAGTAAAGTAGTTTTGCTTCTATATTTTTAAAACCAGAATATCCGTATGCTTAGCACTATTCTAGGAAAGACAGGTTACTGACAGGGCCATTACTAAGGAAAACTGAAACGTAAATAAATATGGCCTGAGTCCCAACGTTCTTTTCCTTTTCAAATACTGCTACTTGTTCAGTTGCCAAGGAATTCCTGATGGGGACTGAGAGACATTGCAACTTCCTTTCGCTTAAAATTCCTTCTAATGTCAACTCACTCAAATCAGGTTTTGTCCCATGATCAACGCGTATTCTGTCACCTGCCATATTATCGAAACTTACTTTTCTTATTCCATAGAAATAATATTTCCAAAATTCTGGGGATTTTTTGTTCAAAACATTCTGTGTTAGACATAAAGGACCCTTGAAATAAAGCAGTGATATTGTGAAACCAGCTGCTACTGGCAACAGTCTAGTAGGTTAATTCTCCTTCCATTATTAAAGGTGAGTTGATATACATATTCTAGTTGTAGGAGAAGAAAGCTGTTGCTCCACTCTTCCAAAGGTTGAGAAATACTAAGAAATAAATCCCCTATATGCACATTGGGAAATCACTTTAGCATAATCTAAATTGGGGATTGAGCCCCTACAAGATTAGGAATTATTCTAGTACCCACAATGTAATTCAGGCTTTGGTTAGGAGGAGCAAAAACTGCTGAAAAAAGAAAAACAAAATCTAACATCAGTGATTGCACAATAAGACCAATGTCTAGTAGAGGTAAATTTCTAATGCTGACAAAGGAGCATGCCTATCTTAGAGACAGAGATAGAGAAGGTAAAATCACTGGCCCCTATAACAAAAGACTCTAAGTACCTTTAACATCAACCTATGAAAGGCTAAATCTCAGGTTTCAATTGTGAATTAAACCCAGGTCTAAGAAACAGTCTGATCAAAGGCCATAAAATGGATAAGGAATAGGTTAAACTACAATTAACAATTACCAACATAGTGTAAGAAAAGTACTCATAAAATGAACAAATATCACATGTTAATCAAAAAGAAAAGATATATTCTGTTCTACTTGGATTTATTTCTACATAAAAACCTGTTATTTTAAAGCTATTATGTCTCCTACTGACCATCAATAATTCAAATTATTATTAGAGCACATTGTACTTCATATGAAAACCCAAAAATACAAATGTGTGAATCCCAATTAGAAAGCACAATTCTTATACCATGATAAGTCATGTCAAAATAAAATGGTCTTTGAAATAAAAATCTGTATTTAAATGATAATTTGACTGCTAACTGTCTGTGTTTGTGGGCAATTTTTTAGACTATCATATATCAGTTTTTAAAGTGAGTGATATTTTATTGAGTAATAAGATTGCTGAAGAAATTTTAAATATTATAGGCAAAATGGTCAGCACCCTGCCAAGCACACAGGAAGTACATAATGAATGATCAAATTGTTTAGGATTTGGGCATCTTACAGCCCCCATGACCAGACATTTATTTCCAAGTTCAGCTTCCAGGAGTAGTAAATGAACCTCTTTCCAAATTAACAGTAAAATCCCAATGATGCTGTTGCACATGATGCCACAGTTCCCTCCTTCAGAGATGATCACCTGCCCTGCAAAGGCAAAGACAACTCCTGCTGAGGTGGTCGTGGCTTCCTGTGCCAGTCCTTCTTTAGTGATGGCGCCACTTTAACCAGAGATTCTGACTTATCCATTCAACAGCCCAGCTATGGGTCAGGCATAGTATTCAGCCAGAGAATACATAAATTAATCAGATCATCTGATTTTCAAGAAACTCATGAAGGCTCAGAAGAATTTAACATAATGGAAAAATTGGTTGCAGATGTTAAGACATTTGCTCTCTCTGAATGCATAGGACTAAATTTAAATAACTATATATGTACATATTCTATAATGAATTTATGTATGTCTCATAGCATAATTCTAGTTAAGAAAACAGAAACCATGCCCCTGAGAATTTAATGTAGGGATTTACCAAATGATCTTGGAGAACTAGAAACAGCAAGAAGAGACTGCATTAACACAGAGGTAGTAATTACAGAGTGCAGTGACTACTCATAGGACTGGAAAGCCAATGAGAAATGATTGGAGTTGTCCAAACAAAGCACTTATAAGAGGGTCCTTGGAGCAAGAACCAGGAGATCTGAGGAAGAGATGTTGCCTGGCTGCTGCTAATAGCTCAGAAGGTCAGAGAATCCCTGTGCAACAAGGACTCCAGGTAGTACAAGCATCTGTGATGGAGTGAGTGTGGGATCAGAGAGGAAAAAAAAACACCTGGAAAATGAAATAAACTTTTAATAAACCCACCTACCTCCACTGCTGGGGCAAAGAATTATGGCTGACTTGATGGTGATAGGAACAGGAAACCAACAGGAACTGGATCTTTTCCTTCCTCCTGCCTTCCAGGCTCCCTGGAGTATTCTCTATCAGTATAACCCACAGACCAGGTGAGCAAAGCAGCAATGTGGTCCAGAGAGTCACGGACACAGCATCAAAGAGCAGGGTAAAAAAAGGCAGATTGGAAAATACCAGTTTAATAATGATCGCACTACTTTGTACAAACCTGTCATTTGCCCAGAAATTCTGCTTACATTTGCATTTGGGTTAAGAGAAACATATGTTGTCCAATTTTAATATTGATATCTATCCATGTATCCATTGTCCTAGGTAACAAAGGGGGCTTCTTAAAAAGACTAAATGGGAGGCCAGTGCCGCGGCTCACTAGGCTAATCCTCCGCCTTGCGGTGCCGGCACACCGGGTTCTAGTCCCGGTAGGGGCACCGATTCTGTCCCGGTTGCCCCTCTTCCAGGCCAGCTCTCTGCTGTGGCCAGGGAGTGCAGTGGAGGATGGCCCAAGTGTTTGGGCCCTGCACCCGCATGGGAGACCAGGAGAAGCACCTGGCTCCTGCCATCGGATCAGCGCAGTGTGCCGGCCGCAGCACGCTGGCCGCGGCGGCCATTGGAGGGTGAACCAACGGCAAAGGAAGACCTTTCTCTCTGTCTCTCTCTCTCACTGTCCACTCTGCCTGTCAAAAAAAAAAAAAAAAAAAGACTAAATGGTAAGCAACCTTAATTCTAGAACTTTCTTTGCCACTATATGGTGCTAAAAATGTTTCAGGAGAAAAAAGTAATTATTTATTTTATTCTTTGAAAGGAATCATAAAGATCTAATCACATCTCTTAGTAAATTTTTGTATAGAGCCTATATGCAATCAATTTTGTTTTCTATGAAATGAGTGTTAGGCCCTATACCAAATATGAGTGAGTGATCCTGTGCCCTGTGTGATTAACCCTGTGTCTATAGGCCCATTCTATCAAACCCATCATCAACAACCAACACTCTGAACACTCCTAATCGCTCAGTTAATTAATAAGTAAATGTTAATCATTGCACTAAACCCTTAAAACAGAGTTCCTGTCTTCAGCAATATTACAACTGAGAGAGGAGAGAGAAACACGAATAACAGATTTGTCTAAGATTTTGTTGATAGATGTATGCAAGGTATTAGGCAAGCAAAGAGTGGGGGCATTTAACCCAAACCAAATCTTGACTCAAATGGTGAGGAATGAGAATTTGATAGCTAAGAAGAAAGAGCAAGAAGAAAAAGAAGGAAGCAGGAAGCCATTGCAAGTAGAAGGAATAGTGTGTGCAAAGCTTAGGACAAGGGAGAAAGTTGTTTTCAGTGCCACCAGGACAGGCATAAAGCCAAGGCAGTTCACAATGTGTGCCCTGGAAGCTTTCTGTTGCAATTAAGAAATTCCTTGATAGCAACCATTTTTAAGCTCTGTTATTATTTCACATAACAAAAAAATCCAAAAGAAAGCAGTTCTGGACCTGGAAATTATGCAGCTAACAATTTCAGGGCTCCTGCTTTCCCATTCTTTATAGATTTTCTCTTTTGTGATTCTCTGGCCTCCCTTTATGTGGCTCCAAGCAGAGCACCATATCCTCAACACAACGTCCAAATGTGAGCAGACAGGTCAGGCTTTTCTCCTCGTTCACCTCTCCCTTTTTAGTTAGGGAGGATCACATTTCAGAAAAGCCTCTGTAAAAGCCTATGTTTCTCCCCAAAACAGAACCTATTGTAAGAGCCTGCATGGAAGCAGTCATTTTGGAGGAATGTGAAAGGGTGACTGGAATGAGTGAAACCAGGAGGAGGGAGAGTCAGTGCAATACCAAGCCGGCTATCACCAGACAACTGTGGCTTGGTCCCACTGAGGTCCTCTAAAACATCAAGTTCCTGGCTTTCAGGGTTGTCAGCCCAAGTCACAGACATAGGGAACATTTGTCCCCATTAGCCAAGGGTTGACCCAGAGGAGTCGAGTCTGCAGCCATCCAGTTCCATGAGTACATGATGTACATGCTGTGCACATTTCCAAAGGCATCCCATGGGGAGGCACAGAAGTAGTCCGAGGCAGGAAGCAAGAAAGTCAGGGATGCAAAGTGCAGTGGGCTGCATCCGGATACATGTGTGTGTGTGTAGCCATGGCTAGAGCCCAGAAGTGGGCTGAGAAAATGGCAACAGAACCTACTATGTCTAAGACATCCCCAGCAGACTTTTTCCTGAGGCTGCACTGGGAAGGATTATACCTTGGTCCCTGCATAACTACAAAGACCCTACAGAGGAGTGATGAGAGAGAACAGCAGCACATCTTCCAAAGTGCTGGATGAGGGAACAATGCCTAAAGTACATCAGTCAGTAAAGGAGGAGAAATTTAGGAATGTTAGAAATATGAGTGGAGATAAATTACAAAAGAAACAGTTAAGAGTGTTGAAAGAATTTGCCTCCGCTGGGCAGAAATGGGAGTGCAGAACATTGCTGGTTGTTTTTTTTTTTTTTTTTGTATGTCATAGTCTTTGACTCCTTATGCAAAGCTTATTTTTAGCTTTGATTTAAAAATTAAATTTAAATGTTGGATATAGAAATTAGCAGGCACAGTGTTGACTTACATAATTCAGGCACTGTATGCCTTTCGATCCCACGTGACCCTTGAAATGTCTGGGCAAAGGAAGAAAGCAGAGTAAGGGATACTGCTAGAGTAGAATCCTAGCTTGTGGCTGAGTCAATAGAGGGTTAGGAAAGAAATGGAAAGGGAGAAGGAAAAGTGGGAAGGTTAGGAAAGACAATTGTTGGAACAGAAAGTACGGATTAGCACTATCACTATTACCACCTCACCACCATGGTGCAGTGGAAAGTTACCCAGACATGGCAATAATACAATTCAGGGACTTCACTATGAAGCATTTTTTACGTAGTCCCAGTAAGAGGGGAAACCTTTCACTGTTTAGTTCATCTTTTCATTCTTGGCTCCAGGTAGGTGATTTTAAATGATGGCATAATGCAGCTGGCACCACGGCTCACTGGGCTAATCCTCCGCCTGCAGCACCGGTACTCCAGGTTCTAGTCCCAGTTGGGGCGCCGGTTCTGTTCTGGTTGCTCCTCTAGCAGTCCAGCTCTCTGCTGTGGCCTGGGAGTGCAGTGGAGGATGGCCCAAGTGCTTGGGCCACTGCACCAGCATGGGAGACTAGGAAGGAACACCTGGCTTCTGGCTTTGGATTAGTGTAGCGTGCAGGCCGTAGCGGCCGTTTGGGGGGGGGTGAACCAATGGAAGGAAGACCTTTCTCTCTGTCTCTCTCTCTCTCTATTTAATTCTGCCTGTCCAAAAAAAAATGATGGTATAATGCTAGAATATTACATGTCAACGTTATGCTGTGCACATAAAGCCTTCCTCTGATAAATATTTATTGTTCTAGGCAACAGAACAGTGAACAATAATTCTTGCCAGATCTTAGTTATTTAGTCCGCAAATGCTGCTACATAAACTCTTTAGTGAACATGAGATGAAAAATGCAAAAGATGACAATTTTCCCCAGCAGAAAGAAATATAGTCAATGAGTTTCTGAATTAAACATACTGCAATATAAACTACTTTATTACAATACATTAAATTCCATCTTTGTGTCCCTACTGTTTAATACTTTACATGTAGGAGATACTTTATACATTATTGTTAGCTGAATTAACTGTACTGAATGGTGGAATTTATTTGGTGTGATTCCTGGCTATTCTATCCCTTATTTACCTCTTACACTCATATTTAGCTTAGCAAACATTTTGAATCCTCTATTGTAAAACTCAATGCAAATAAAAAAATTGACCCATTGGCCCAACTAACTAAAAAAAGAAAAGACCCAAATCAATAAAATCAGATATAAAAAAGGAAACGTAACAACAGACACCACAGAAATAAAAAGAATCATCAGAAAGTACTACAAGGACTTGTATGCCAGCAAACAGGGAAATCTATCAGAAATGGATAGATTCCTGGACACATGCAACCTACCTAAATTGAACCATGAAGACATAGAAAAGCTAAACGGACTCAAAACTGAGACAGAAATTGAAACAGTAATAAACGCCCTCCCAACAAAGAAAAGCCCAGGACCAGATGGATTCACTGAATTCTATCAGACATTTAAAGAAGGACTAACTCCAATTCTTCTCAAACTATTCAGAACAATCAAAAAAGAGGGAATCCTCCCAAATTCTTTCTATGAAGCCAGCATCACCTTAATCCCTAATCCGGAGAAAGATGCAGCATTGAAAGAAAATTACAGACCAATGCTAGAACATAGATGCAAAAATCCTCAATAAAATTCTGGCCAATAGAATGCAACAACACATCAGAAAGATCATTCACCCTGAACAAGTGGGATTTATCCCTGGTATGCAGGGATGGTTCAGTGTTTGCAAATCAATCAATGTGATACACCACATTGACAAACTGCAGAAGGAAAACTATATGATGATCTCAATAGATGCAGAGAAAGCATTCGATAGAATACAACACCCTTTCATGAAGAAAACTCTAAAATTGGGTATAGAAGGAACATTCCTCAATACAATCAAAGCAATTTATGAAAACCCCATGGCCAGGCTGGCGCCGTGGCTCAATAGGCTAATCCTCCGCCTGCAGCACTGGCACCCAGGGTTCTAGTCCCAGTCAGGGCAACAGATTCTGTCCTGGTTGCTCCTCTTCCAGGCCAGCTCTCTTGCTGTGGCCCAGGAGTGCAGTGGAGGATGGCCCAAATGCTTGGGCCCTGCACCCGCATGGGAGACCAGGAGAAGCACCTTGTTCATGGCTGTGGATCAGCACGGTGCGCCGGCCGCAGTGCACCTGCCGCAGTGGCCATAGAGGGGTGAACCAATGGCAAAGGAAAACCTTTCTCTCTGTCTCTCTCACTGTCAATTCTGCTATCAAAAAAACAATGACAACAAAAAAACCACGGCCAGCATCCTATTGAAAGGGGGAAATGTTGGAAGCATTTCCACTGAGATCTGGTACCAGACAGGGATGCCCACTCTCACCACTGCTATGCAATATAGTTCTGGAAGTTTTAGCCAGAGCCATTAGGCAAGAAAAAGAAATTATAAGGATATAAATTGGGAAGGAAGAAGTCAAACTATCCTTCTTTGCAGATGATATGTTTCTTTTTTTAGGGGATCCAAAGAATTCTACTAAGAGACTATTGGAACTCATAGAAGAGTTTGGCAAAGTAGCAGCCTTTGTATACATAGGCAATGCCATGGCTGAGAAAGAACTGCTAAGATAAATTCCATTCACAATAGCTACAAAAACAATCAAATACCTTGGAATAAATTTAAACAAGGATGTTAAAGATCTCTACGATGAAAATTACAAAACCTTAAAGAAAGAAATAGAAGAGGATACCAAAAAAAGGAAAAATCTTCCACGCTCATGGATTACAAAAATCAATATCATCAAAATGTCCATTCTCCCAAAAGCAACTTATAGATTCAATGCGATACCAATCAAAATACCAAAGACATTCTTCTCAGATCTGGAAAAAATGATGCTGAAATTCATACGGAGGCACAGGAGACCTTGAATAGCTAAAGCAATCCTGTACAACAAAAATAAAGCCGGAGGCATCAAAATACCAGATTTCAGGACAAACTATAGTGCAGTTGTAATGAAAACAGCATGGTACTGGAACAGAAACAGATGGATAGACCAATGGAACAGAATAGAAACACCAGAAATCAATCCAAACATCTACAGCCAACTTATATTTGATCAAGGATCTAAAACCAATTCCTGGAGCAAGGACAGTCTATTCAATAAATGGTGCTGGGAAAACTGGATTTCCACATGAAGAAGCATGCAGCAAGACCCCTACCTTTCACCTTACACATAAACCCACTCAACATGGCTTAAAGAACTAAATCTATGACCCGACACCATCAAATTATTAGAGAACATTGGAGAAATCCTGCAAGATATAGGTACCGGCAAAGTCTTCTTGGAAAAGACCGGAAGCACAGGCAGTCATAGCCAAAATTAACAATTGGGATTGCAACAAATTGAGAAGTTTCTGTACTGCAAAAGAAACAATCAGGAAAGTGAAGAGGCAACCAACAGAATGGGAAAAAATATTTGCAAACTATGCAACAGACAAAGGATTAATAACCAGAATCTACAAAGAGATCAAGAAACTCAACAAAAAAACAACCAACCCACTTAAGAGATGGGCCAAGGACTTCAATAGACATTTTTCAAAAGAGGAAATCCAAATGGCCAACGGACACATGAAAAATATTCAGGATCACTAGCAATCAGGGAAACGCAAATCAGAACCACATTGAGGTTTCACCTCACCCCAGTTAGAATGGCTCAGACAACAGAAGCTGGTGAGGATGTGGGGAGAAAGGAACACTAACCCACTGTTGGTGGGAATGCAAACTGATAAAGCCACTATGGAAGTCAGTCTGGAGATTCCTCAGAAACCTGAATATAACCCTACCATACAACCCAGCCATCCCACTCCTTGGAATTTACCCAAAGGAAATTAAATTGGCAAGTAAAAAAGCTATCTGCATCTCAGTGTTTATTGCACTCAATTCACAATAGCTAAGACATGGAATCAACCTAACTACTCATGAACAGAAGACTGGATAAAGAAATTATAGGATATGTACTCTGTGGAATACTACACAGTGGTAAAAAAAAAATGAAACCTGGTCATTTGGATCAAAATGGAGGAATCTGGAGAACATCATGCTGAGTGAAATAAGCCAGTCCCAAAGGGATAAATAGCATATGTTCTGGGGCCATCAAAGAAGGAGGTACCTTTCTCTGAAGGGAGGAAAGAACTTCCACTTTGACTATGACCCTGTCGGAATAAGATCGAAGTTGGTGAACCCTAAAGGCTTCCATAGCCTTGGCAACTCATGACTAGAGCCTAGGGAGATTACTGACGCCATAAACAAGAGTGTCAAATTGTTAAATCAACAACAGCAGTCACTGTGTACTTACGTTTCATGTGCGATCTATCCTTAATGTGTTGTCCAATGTGAAGTAATGCTATAACTAGTACTGAAACAGTATTTTTACACTTTGTGTTTCTGTGGGTGCAAACTGATGAAATCTTTACTTAGTATATACTGAATCGATCTTCTGTATATAAAGATAATTGAAAATGAAAAAAAAAACTTGGTGGTAAATTGGAAATTGCGTAGAAAATTAATCAATTTTTAAAAAAACATCATGTAGTATCTCTGTCCTTAATGTGCTGTACACTGTTATTTAATGCTACAACTAGTACTCCAACAGCATTTTTCACTTTGTGTTGCTATGTGGGGGCAAACTGTTGAAATCTTTACTTAATATATACTGAACTGATCTTCTGTATATAAAGAGAATTGAAAATGAATCTTGATGTGAATGGAAGGGGAGAGGGAGTAGGAAAGGGGAGGGTTGCGGGTGGGAAGGAAGTTATCGGGGGGGGAAACCATTGTAATCCATAAGCTGTACCTTGGAAATTTATATTCATTAAATAAAAGTTTTTTTAAAAAATAGCATATATTCTCCCTGATCTGTGACAACTAACTGAGCACCTAAAAGGAAACCTGTTGAAGTGAAATGGACACTATGAGAAACAATGACTTGATCAGCCTTTGTCCTGACTGTCGAGGAACAATTTACTATTTTATTCCTTTTAGTATTTTTTTGTTCTACTTAATATCATTGGTTGAACTCTTTAATTAACACACAATTATTCTTAGGCATTTAAATTTAACTGAAAATTGATTCCTGTCAAAAAAAATGACCTAAATGAAAGATCTCTGTGAGTGAGATCCCAGCAGAAAGAATGGGCCATCAAAGGAGGAGGTACCTTTCTCTGAAGGGAGGAGAACTTCCACTTTGACTATGACCTTGTCTAAATAAGATCAGAATTTGTGAACTTAAGAGGCTTCCATAGCCTTGGCCTCAGGTGATTACTGACGTCATAAATAAGAGTGTCAATTGTTAAATCAACAACAGGAGTCACTGTGCATTTACTCCCCATGTAGGATCTCTGTCCTTAATGTGTTGTACTATGTGAATTAATGGTGTAACTAGTACTGAAACAGTACTTTATACTTTGTGTTTCTGTGTGGGTGCAAATTGTTGAAATCTTTACTTAATAAATAGTAAATAGATCTTCTATATATAAAGATAATTGAAAATGAATCTTGATGAAGAAAGCTGCTATAATCCCAAAGTTGTAGTTTGGAAATTTATATTTATTAAATAAAAGTTAAAAAAAAAGAAAGAAAAAAGGCTAAAAAAATGAGTGGGAATTAGAGACGGAGGAGATGTACAGTTCGACACACGTTCCATTGGACTTACCTCTAAGGGTAAAGCTAAAAATTTGCCACAGGACTCCAAACCCTGTTAAGTTGGCAGGTGCCAATGCCATGGTACTAAAGTCATCAGTTTAAGTTCATAACTTATAAAGATAGGGTTAAGTGTCAAATTGATCACATAAATAAGACCAAGTGTCTGCTAATAATAATTGATAGAATTAAAAAGGAGAAAATGATTCAACATGGAAAGTAGGCCACACAGCAGACTCATAGAATGACAAATGCCCTAACCAGCACTCTGGCCCCAGAATCAGTCCTTAAGGCATTCAGATCTGGCTTAAAAGCTCATGAGAGCATTTCAGGCATGGAAATTCAAGATACTGTGGCAAAAAAATTACCCACATGAAAGATCTCTGTGAGTGAGATCCTAGTGGAAAAAGGGGGCCATCAAAGGAGGTACCTTTCTCTGATAGGAGGAGAGAACTTCCACTTTGATTATGGCCTGGTCTTAATAATGTCAGAGTTCGTGGACTCAAGACACTCCCATAACCTTAGCAGCTCATGTCAAGAACCTCCGGTGACCACTGATGTCATACATAACAGTGTCAATTATGAAATCAACAAAAGGAGTCACTGTGCACTTGTTTCCCATGTAGGATCTCTGTTCTTAATGAGTTGCACTATGATAATTAACTATAAAACTAGTCTTCAAACAGTACTTTACACTTCGTGTGAGTGGGTGCAAACTGCTGAAATCTTTACTTAATATAAAATTGACGTTCGTATATAAAGATAATTAAAAATGAATCTTAATGGAGAATGGGATGGGAGAGGGAGTAGGAAGTAGGATGGTTTGGGGGTAGGAGGGTGGGTATGGGAGGAAGAACTGCTATAATCCAAAAGTTGTACTTATTAATTTTATATTTAAATAAAAGCTTTCTATACAAATATTCTATTTTTCAGTTTCTCAAACCAAAATAAATAATTTTGATGTAAAAACATATAATGTATGAATCATGATTAAAGTCATGCAATTAGGAAAGCATGATATATTATAAGTGGAGATGACATCGATAAATATCTATATATAAAATAAGACACTGATACTTTTAAAAATATTTATCCTTATTAACTCCACATACAACATAAATCATGTATTATTTGTCTTTCTGTATGTGGCTTATTACATGTAACAATTATTACCAATTCAACCCATTTGGTTGCAATTGTCAGAATTCCTTTTATGGCTTCTATACTATATACAAATATATGTATATACATATACATATACATATACATATACATATACACAAACACACACATTTCCCTAATGATACTGAGCACTTTTTAAACGTTTTTTAACCATAAATATCTTTATTCAGATCTTTTGCTCATTTCTTAATTAGATTCAGTTTCTGATCACTGTTGAATTTCTTGAGCTCTTTATAAATTCTTTATATTAATACTTTATCAGATGCATTGTTTGAAAATATTTTCTTCCATTCTGTCAGTTTCTCTGTTGTTTACTTAGCTGCACACACACTTCTTAGTTTGGTATTATCTTATTTGCCTGCTTTTGCTTTTACTGCCTGTGCTTTTGAGGCCTTAGCCAAAGAATCTTAGCTATGAAAATGTTTTGGAATGTTTCCCCTAAGTTTTTTTCTACTACATTCATAGTTTCATGTCTTACATTTAGATCTTTGATTCATTTTGAGTTGATTTTTGAATAGGGTTTAAGGGAGAGAGGAGTCCTGTTTCAAGCTTTGGCATATGGAAATCCAGTTTTCCCAACACTTTATTGAAGATTTGTTTTTAGAACCTTGTGAAAGATAAATCTGTGCATCTACAACCAACTTATTTCTGGGATTGCTGTTCAATTCCATTGGTCTATGTGTCTGTGACATTTTTATACCTATACCATGCTGTTTTGGTGACACTAGCCGGTAGTATGTCTTGAAACCCTGTACTGTGATGCCTTTAGCTTTGTTTTTAATTGTGCAGGACTATCCTGGCTATTTGGAGTCTTTTGTGCTTCACATGAATTTTAGGATTTTTTTTCTGATTCTGTGAAGAATGTCATTGATATTCTGATAGAAATTACATTGAATCTACACATCACTTTAGGTAATAAGGACCTCTTGCTATCAATTCTTCCAGTCCATGAACATGAGAGATCTTTCCTTTTCTGTGTGTCTTCTTCAGTTTCTTTCATTAGCATTTTGTAATTTTCATTGTAAAAGTGTTTCATATCTTTTTAAAAATTATCCCAGAGTATGTAGTCTTTTTGTAGTTATTATAAATTTGATTGCTCTTATAAGTTTTTTTTTTCCAACAAGATCATTGGTGATACATAAAAATGCTACCAATTGCTGTGTGTCTTGTATCCCACAAATTTGTTAAATTCACCTACTAGTGTCTTAGTGGAGCTTTTTGGTTCCCCTATAAGTAGGATCATGTTTCCTATAAGCAAGGAAAATTTGACTGCCTCTTTTCCTTTTTGTATGCAATTAATTTCTTTCTCCTGATAATAACTCTGCTAAAACTCCCAGGACTAAACTGAGTAATAGTAACAAGAGTGGACATCCCTGCCTTGTTCCAAATCTTTCTGGAAATGTTTAAAGCTTTTCCCCTTCCGATATGATGTTGACTATGGGCTTGACATATATAGCATTTATTGTGTTCATGTCTTTTCTTTCTACATCTAATTTGTTCAAGGTTTTATCATGAATGGATGTTGTATTTTCTCAGATGTTTTCTCTGCATCTATATTGAGATGATTATAGTGACTTTTTATCATTCAATGTGTTGATATGATGCATTATGTTTATTGATTTGTGCTTGTTGAACCAATTCTGCATCCCGGGGATATAATTCCACTTGGTTAGGTAGGATAATTTTTTTTAATGTGCTGTTGAATTAGATTTGGCAGTACTTTGTTGAGAATTTTTGTACTTGTGTTCATCAAGGAGATTGGTACGTGATTTTCCTTTTTGTTGTTGTGTCCTTGTATGGTTTTGTAAGTAAAGTAATCTGTTCTTATAGAATAAATTTTAGAGATCCCTCCCTTTGAATTGCTTGAAATAATTTGAAAAGAATTGGTGTTAGGTCTTATTTAAAAATGGTAGAATCCAGCAGCCACTAGATATTGGACTTTTCTTTTTTTGGGGAAGTTCTTTAGAATGGATTTCATCTTATCATTGTTTATTTGTTCAGCTTTTCTGTGTCTTCATGATTCAATTTTGGTAAGTTATGTTTCTAGAAATTCATTAATTTCTTCTGCATTTTCCAGTTTATTAGTATATGGTTGTTCATAATACTTCCTAATGATTCTATATATTTCTGAAGTATTAGTCACACCTAGATTTTCACCACTGATTTTATTAAGATCAGCTCCCCACTCAGGAGACAGTGGCTTGAGACAATGCCCCAGGACAGCAGAGAGTACCTTGTCACCCCATGTCAGCAGGAAGTAGTTCTAAAGACAGATCATTGTCCCTCTATCCCTCCTGGACATTTGGGGCTAATGTAATCCCATACAACCCTTGCTTTATAAAAAAACAAAAGGGGGGGGTATTAGTAAAATTAGCCTTATCTATGGTGTGGTCTACACCCCGGACACCATCCTAAGCTCTGGTCCCTGCCACCATGGCTGGAAGCCAGGTGACCATATGGCCCAACCACCGGTGTCAGCTCCACCCCCATCCTAATGGGATTCACTGCTCCTACTTCCCTGCCCGCCCCCCAGGAAAAGTTTTAAGAGGACCTGCTCCTGAACACATGGGTCTCTTTCTATCTCCTGATCTATCTCCTGATCTCTCTTGCTCACTCTCTGATCTCTTATGCTCTCTTCCCTCTTTTCCATCTTTGCCCCTTCCCTCCAGTCTATTGGGTTTTCCTACCAATAAACCCTTCCCTTCAAAAATAAAAATCACTTGGGCCTGGCGCTATGGTGCAGTGGATTAATGCCCTGGCCTGAAGCGCCAGCATCCTATATGGGCATTGGTTTGAGACCCAGCTGCTCCACTTCCAATCCAGCTCTCTGCTATGGCCTGGGAAAGCAGTAGAAGATGGCCCCAGTCCTTGGGCCCCTGCACCCACATAGGAGACCCAGAAGAAGCTCCTGGCTTCAGATCGGCACAGCTCTGGCCGTTGCGGCCATCTGGGGAGTGAACCCTCAGATGGAAGACCCCTTTCTCTCTCTCTCTCTCTCTCACTGATCTTACTGATTTTTCTCCCCTTTTTTCTAAGTCTGGCTAATAGTTTATCAATCTTGTTTCTCTTTCTTGGAGAACCAATTCTTCCTTTCATTCATCTTTTGTATTTTTAACATTTCTTTCTTGTTTATATTATTTCATATTTCTTCATTTCTACTAATTTTAGATTAGTTTATTGTTTTCGTAGGTCCTTGAGATGCATCAAGTTATTTGATATCTTTCCAGTTTTCTGATGTAGGTTTTTATTGCTATAAACTTTCCTCTTAACACTGCTTTTGCTGTATCTCATAAGTTTTGACATATTTCAGTTTCATAGTTTCAAGGAATTTTTAAATTTCCCTTTTAGTTTCTTCAATGACATTGTTTAGTCCCCATATGTTTCTAAGATTTCTAGAGTTTCTTTTGTTGTTAATTTCCAGCTTTATTCCATTGTGGTCAGAAAAGATACATGATATGATTTCAATTTTTTTGAATTTGCTGAGATTTGTGCTGTGGCCTAGTACATGGCTTATCTTAGAGAATCCTCCAACTGCCTCTGTGAGATGGAATGTTCTGTAACTCTATTGGGTCCATTTGGTTTCTAGTGTAGATTAACTCTGTTGTTTTTTGTTATTGTTGTCGCCTTTTTTGGGCTGATTGATGTGTGCATTGATGAGAGTGGGGTAATGAGTCCCTCAATATTATCATATTGGAGCATATGTCTCCCTTGTGATCTAATAACATTTGTTTTATAAAGCTGGGTGCTCCAATATTAGATAATATACATTGAATTGATCCCAATGATCATTATATAATGAAGTTGTCTTTTAACAATTTTGTACTGGAATCTATTTTGTCCAATAGAAGTATAGATATTCCTACTTGCTTTTTATTTCCATTTGCATGAAATATCTTTTTCATCCTTTCACTTTCAGTCTCTGTGTGTCTTTACTAGTGAAGTACATTTCTTACAGGCAGCATACTGTTGGACCCTGTTTTTTTTTCAGATGTATTTATTTGAAATTCATAGTTACAGAAAGAGAGGAAGAAATAGAGGGAGAGATAGAGAGGAAGGGAGGGAGGGAGAGAGAGAGAGAGAGATCAAGATCAAGATCTTTCATCTGCTGATTCACTCCCCAGATGGCTGCAACAACCAGGCTGAAGCCATGAACTAGGAGCTTTGTCCGGGTCTCTCACAAGGCACAGGGATCCAGGCACTTGGGCCATCCTCTACTACTTTCCTAGAAGCATTAGCAGGGAGCTGGATCAGAAGTGGAACAGCCAGGACTCAAACCGGTGTCCCTATGTGATGTGGACACTGCAGACAGCAGCTTAACCCACTATGCCACAGCATTGGTCCCACTGGGCTCTGTTCTTTTTAATCTGTTCTGCCTGTCTGTATCTTTTGATTGGGAGTTTAGTCCACTTACATTCAAGATTATTACTGCTAAGTAATGACTTGGTCCTAAGATTTTTCTTAAAGTTTCTTTTATTTTGAATATCCTGTGTTCTTTTTTAGTAGAACATATTTTTATTTCAAATATGTCCTTTCTTTGTTTCTTAATGGAATACATTCTCAAGTATCATTTTGTAAGGTTGGTCAGGAGTGATAAATTCTTATTTTTTGCTTGTCATGAGAAGTCTTTATTTCTCCTTCATTTAGGAAAGAGTTTTCCAGAGTTTGCTTTTTGCTTTTTTTGTTGTTGTTTTTGTTTTTTTTACTTTGTTCTACCAATCATTTTAGTTTGATGTAGTCCCATTTGTTTGATTTTGCTTTGTTCCCTGTGGTCTTGTCAATTCTAAGGACTTATTCCCGAGAGCCGTGTAAAGAAGCTTTCCCTGTATTTTAGTCTGAATTTTATGGCTTCAGATCTTTACATTTAAGTCCTAACTCTGTTTTGAGTTAATTTTTGTGAACGGTGTAAGGTAGAGGTTCAGTTTCATTCTTTTACATGTGGATATCTGATTTTTCCAAACTCATTGACTGAAGACTACTCTTTATCTATTGTATATTCCTGGCATCCTTGTCAAATATTATTGTCCATGTAACTGCAGGGTTGTTTTTGGGTTCTAATTCTGTTCTGTTGTTCTATATGTCTTCTGTGCTTCTATATCTTTGATTTCTACAATTCAATAGTATACTTTAAGATGTGCAATGCCTTCATATTTGGTCTTCTTTTTGAGTACTGCTTTGCTATTTTGGGTCTTTAGGCATTTGCACATGAATTTTGGGATTACTTTTCTATTTATGTGAAAAGCGACATTGAATTTTGATAGAGACTGCATTGCATCTAGAAGTCTCTTTGGACATTTAACAATATTAATTGTTTCAGTACTTGAATATTTGTGTCTTCAAGTCCTTTATCACTATCATAAGTGTGCAATTCATTCACCTCCTTGGTTCAATTTATCACAAAGATTGTTTTTGATGTTATTGTAAATGGAATTGTTTTATTTCTTTTTCAGACAGTTCATTGTTAATATATATAAATACTTCAGATTTGGTATATTAATTTTATATTTTACAAATCTACTGAATTTATTATTAATTCTTAGATTTTTGTCATGGAGTCAGCAAAGTTTTCTATGTATAAGATGCAATTTTAACATGTAACAGAAGCAATTTTGCTTCTTTTTCAATTTGGATGCCTTTTATTCATTTTTCTTGCCTAATATCTCTGATTAGCATTTCCATTACTACCCTGAGTCGAATTGGTAAGAGTGAGCACTCTTGTACTGTTCCTAATGTTAAAAGAAAGTTTCTGGTTGTTAACTATTAAGTATGATATTTTAGCTGTGGGCTAATCATAAATGACCTTTATTAATGTTGAGATGCATTCCTTCTTTACTCAGGTTGGTGAGAGTTTTTACATCAAAGCAAGTTGAATGTTTTCAAGTGTTTTTATGCATGTAGTAAGAAGATCTTTTGCTCTTTATTTTGTTAATCTGCTGTGATGATTTTTGTTCTTTATTCTGTTAATGTGTTGTGTCACATTTATTGATTTGCAAATGCTGAATCATCTTAGCACCCCAGGAATAAATAACGTTTGATCCTGGTTCTTGATCTTAATGTTCTGTTGGATTCAGTTTCCTAGTATTTTTTGAGAAATTTTTGCATTTATTTATCAGAGATGCTGGTTTTAATTTTCTTTTCTTGTAGTGTCATTATGTGACTTTGGTATGGGAATAATACTTTTAGAAGCATTCCCTCCTCCTGAAATTTTTGTATGATTTTGAGAAGGATTGCTTAATCTTCCCTTAAGTGTTTGATGAATTCACTAGTGACAGCATCTGGTCCTGGGCTTTTTTCTTTGTGGAGAAGTCTGATTACCAATTCAATCTCATTACTGATTATTTGTATGTTAATATTTTCTGTGTCTTCATGATTAAGTCTTTGTTCTAGGAATTTGTCTATTTCTTATAGGTTATACAATTTGTTGACACATAATTGCTTATAATAATGTCATGAAAATTCATGCTTCAGTAGTATCAGTTGTAAAGTCTTGTTTACATTTATAATTTCGAGTCTTTTCTCATCTAGCTGTAGGATTATCAATATTGTTTATCTTTCAAAACAATTACTCTTAGTTTGACTTGTCTTTTCTATTATTTGTCTAGATTCTATTTCATTTACTTCTGCTATAATCATCATTATTTCTTTCACTCTGTTAACTTTGGTCTTACTCTTCTTTTTACAGGGCCTTGAGGTATAAAGTTAGGTAGTTTGTGTGTGAGATCTTTTTTTTCTTATTGTAGACATTTATCACATGAATTTCCTCTTACAATTTCCTTTGCTGAATCTTGTTAAGTTTTAGTAGTTTCGTTTTCATTTTCATTTGTCTCAAGGGTTTTTTTTTTATCTCTTTTTAAATTTCCTCTTTGACCTATTGGTTTTTTGAGGTTATGTTGCTTCACTTCCACATTTTTAAAATTTTTCCAATTTTTTTTTCCTATTTCTGGTTTCTGTTTTTATGCCATTGATGTTGGACAAGATAGTTGACATGATCCCAATCTTGTTGAATTTGTTGAAGACTTGTGTAGTCTAACAAATAACCCATCTCAGAGAACGTTATGTGAGCACTGGAGAATATGTATTCTGCTGCTGTTGAAGGCATGTTCTGTATTTGTTTGTTAGGTCCACTTGTCCTATAGTGCTCAAATCCACTATTATTGAGATCCTGTCTAGATGATCTATCAGTTGTTCAGAGTGAGGTATTGAAGTCTCCAACTATTATTTTATTGTTTATTTCTTCTTTCAGTTTCAGTATAATGTGTTTCAAATATGAGAGTATTTCAGAAACTTCATAGGAAAATAAAATTAAAAATAAGCTTAATGTGGGGCTGGTGTCATGGCACACTAGGTTGATCCTCCACCTGCAGCGCCAGCATCCCATATGGGTGCCGGTTCTAGTCCCTGTTGCTCCTCTTCCAGTCCAGCTCTCTGCTGTGGCCCGGGAGTGTAGTGGAGGATGGCCCAAATGCTTGGGTCCCTGCACCCGCATGGGAGACCAGGAGGAAGCACCTGGCTCCTGGGTTCGGATTGGTGCAGCGCAGGCCGTAGCGGCCATTTGTGGGGTGAACCAATGGGAGGAAAACCTTTCTCTCTGTGTCTCTCTCACTGTATGTAACTCTACCTGTCAAATAAATGAATAAATAAATAAATCTTTAAAAAAAAAAAAAAGATCACAAGTGCTTGGGCTCTGTACCCACATGGGAGACCAGGAGGAAATACCTGGCTTCTGGCTTCGGATCAGTGCATTGTGCTGGCCGTAGCGGCCATTTGAGGGGTAAACCAACAGAAAGGAAGATATTTCTCTCTGTCTCCCTCTCACTGTCTAGTTCTGCCTGTCAAAAAAAAAAAAAAAAAAAAAAAAAGACCAGCCAAGACCTCAGTTTGTAGTTAACTGTAGTTAACTTCCTATGAGGATGGGGTATCATCCTAAATCAATGACCATTATAAGAAAAAAAAAATAAGCTTATTGTGCTACAAAGGATTCTGAAATATACATTTCCAGGATCTTTTTGGAGACACCTAGTATTTTATATATTCCAATGCTGGGTACCTAAGTACTTAACATTCTTTGTCTACTTTTCTAATTTTTGACATAAAGTATATTTTATCTAATGTGAGTATAGCTGTCCCTGCTCTCCTTTGGTTTCCTTTTGTGTTAAATATCTTTTTATATCCCTTCACTTTCAGCCTCTGTGTCCTTAAAACTACTGTGAGTTTCTTGTAGGCAGCATATCATTGGAACCTGGGTTTTTAATTTGTTTATTGTTTTAGTTTTATCATTCAGCCATACTGTGACTTTTGATTGGAGAATATAACTTATTTCTATTGAGAGTAAATACTGATAGGTGAGGACTTGTTATTATTTTATTAATTGCTTTTTGACTGTTTGTAGTTATGTTGTTCCTTTCCTCCTTTCTTGCTGTCTTTGTGATCTGATGACTTATTGTGAAGGTAGACTTTAATTCTTATCTCTTAATCTTCTCTGTATCCACCACAGGTTTCTCTTTTGTAGTTACCATGAGGTTTACATGAAACATCTTACAGCCATAACATCCTGTTTTAAGTTGATAACAAAATCAGATACAAAACCCTATACCCTTGCCTCTCTCTTCTCATATTTTAGGTCATTGTTACAATTTATATCTTTTATACTATGCATCAGTTAACAAACCATGTAGTTATACTTATTTAGGAACACTAAATTTTTACTTTTTTACCTTTATATTAAAGTTGAAAGTGATTTATGTACTACCATTACAATCATAGAAAATTCTAGTTTCGACCATATATTTACCAAGGAGTTTTACATATTCCCACTTTGACATTGTTAGTGTCCTTTCATTTAACTTGAAAAACTCCCTTAAGCATTTCTACCAAGGTAGGTCTATTGGCGAACTTCCATAGCTTTTGATTGCTGGGGAAAGTCTTCTCTCTCCTTCACATTAACGGACACTTTGGCTGGATATACTATGATTGATTTGCAGTTTTTTTTCTTCAAGTTTTCGAATATATCATTTCATTCTCTCCTAATCTCTGACTTGGCTAAAGGAAACTCAGATTTCTGGTAAAAACACTATTTCTGGGTATATTTGTGAGGGTGTTTGCACAAGAAGTAAACATTTGAATGGGCAGACTGTGTAAAAAAAACATGGCCCTTACCAACATTGGTGGCCATCATCCAATCCAAGAGGTCCCACCCATATAGAACAAAAAGACGATAAAGGAAAATTTCAGTCTCTCTCTTTCTCCTCTCCTCTCTGCTCTCCTCTTTCTCTCTTTTTTCTTTCTTGCACTGAGTCATCAAAATTTCCCTGCCCTTGGATACTGGAGCTCTGGATTCTCAGGCTTTTAGACCCTGAGACTTCAGAGTCAGAGTGAATCATGCCACTGTCTTCCAGTTTATTGTGGGACTTCTCAGATTTCATAATAACACTAACCAGTTATCATAATAAATGCTGCCTTCTACATATGTATATAGAGATATACATACACATATATAACACAAAGTTTTGTTTTTCTGGGAGACTCTGAATACTATGACTTACTGCTGATATAGCCCTTACCATGGTATTTCTGTTTTTCATGTCAGTTTTTATGCCTACCAATTATCCTGTGGGAGCATACTTTAATAATTGCTTATTAAGTATTTTTTTAATTTTGTGGTTGACTAATTGGAAGAATGTCAGTAAAAGGAGATTACAAACATATAGTCAGTCCTTCAAATCTATGGATTATATATCTGTGGATTTAACCAACCATGGATCCAAATTGTTTGAATAAAAGTCATGTCTGTACTAAATATGAACATAATTTTTTCTCATCTTTTCTCTAATCAATACAGTAAAATATCTATTTACTTAGCATGTATTGTTACGGGTATTATAGGTCATCCAGAGGTAATAGAAGCCATATAGGAGGGTGTGTGCAGGCTACATGCAAGTGCTATAGCATTTCTTGCAAGAGACTGGATCCACAGACTGATATCCACACGGGGTTTTGGAACCAGTGACCAACAGATACTGAAAAAAGGACTGTGCTTTTACTGTTTAAAAGGAAATACACCATCTGAAGAGATACCTGAGCAAAAGTAGAAAAAGGAAGTGAAGCCATTTAATATTTCTAATGTTTTTATTTTAAAAGAAAACCCCAACATTTTTATGAAAGAGAAGGAAAGAGGAAGGTCTGAAGTAATCAAAACATGCAAGGCATGCCATTGTAATAGCCCGCAGGGGAGAAGGTATTGATGCTTCATATATATTGAAAATGAAAGCAAGCTATGAAGTTATGAGAGAGAGGCAACAACTTCTCCTAGGTTATATCAGGTAGGGGCAGGTGCCCCACCCCCACCAGAAACTTGACTCCAGTTTTCTGCTGTATTAATTTGGCAGAACTGAGTACACTGCACCTGCTTTCTACTTCCTGCCCAGACTAACAATGTGCTTTTCACATTCTGGAGATTGTCGTTCCGTAGAAGCACCTGATGAAGTCAGCAATGAACAAAATGAGATAATGATACAGCATTCAAATCAGTCACTAAGAATTCACCCAAACCACAACCTAAACCTTAGAGAAGTTATTTGCAACAGTTCACATTTTGAAGAAATATGTTACTCCAAATAAGAAATTCCTACTAAACAAGCCTAAAAGTTCATCAGACTTGGCATGATGTCAGTCTTCCAGGTCAATTTTAATAAGCTGACCTGTAGAATAATGAAATCAAGGAGCTGAAATAAGATACTGAGATATTCTGGTTCACCACTCATTTTTCAGATGAGGAGACCAAAGTCTAAAGATGTTAAGAGGGTGTTTACTTGGAAGTTATTTTTGTGCCCTCCAGCAATGACCCAGATTCATAAAAATCATCTCAATACTTTTTGAATGTTCTAATCTTAGTTTAGCTGGATAGGACAGCCCAGTTAACAAAACCTCTCACCTCAGAAGTCACTGAATTTTTTTTTCTGGACATGCCACAAAGGCTACATTTCTAAGCTGTTGTTTTCCTTTAATTATCACAACATCTTGTATATTACAGAGAAATTAATGGGGCACTGCACTGTGTATGTGCATAAGTCAGTCTATTAAATGTATCTGTCAAGTTTTTTGTCAATGAGAGAGTATTTAACATCTTAACCTAGTTAACAATTATTGTTTGGAAGCAAGATCTGAAAAAAAAAAAAAAGAAAAATGACCAGATAACTATGGATCTATGGAGTTCACAGTAAATACAGTCATGTTATTCCATGACTATCTCCAGGAAAACTAGTTGTAGCCTTTCCAGAACTTCTAAGAAGGAGCTAAACTCTAGGCCGGTGCCACAGCTCACTAGGCTAATCCTCCGCCTGCGGCGCCAGCACACCAGGTTCTAGTCCCAGTCGGGGCACTGGATTCTGTCCCGGTTGCCCCTATTCCAGGCCAGCTCTCTACTGTGGCCCGGGTGTGCAGTGGAGGATGGCCCAAGTGCTTGGGCCCTGCACCCCATGGGAGACCAGGAGAAGCACCTGGCTCCTGGCTTTGGATCAGCGCAGTGCGCCGGCCACAGCGGCCATTGGAGGGTGAACCAACGGCAAAAAGGAAGACCTTTGTCTCTCTCTCTCTCACTGTCCACTCTGCCTGTCAAAAAATAAAAAAAAAAAAAAATTAAAAAAGAGCTAAACTCTCTAGTAAAATATATTTGAGTCAGGTATCAGTGTATGCAGTGGCTGAAAATAATCTCAGTCATTTTCTTATGCTCTAGCAGTTCAACTGCAGTAATTGAGAAATAATATCTCATTTCTTAATTATGTTCTTTTTCAAAATATAGCCTGAAGAGAAGGATCCAGGCTAATTCTTTCTACACTGGAGAGCCAGGAAAACCAAATGTCTGATGTTAGTAGGAAACATAGAGCTTTTGACTGACAGTGAACTTCAGGGAATTGATCAAGCTAGAAAAGGCAATTTGGATGTCAAGTTCTGCTGTCTATCCAGGTAATGTCTCTTCTGCTGAACCAAGAGAATTCTTGCCAATTTGGATGGTCATGGTGTGTAGTATGGACATCTGCCCGAAGAAACTGGATGCCTACCAACTCCTGCCTCAGAGAACCATTTATAGTCCCGAGAAATCTTTTTTCATGAACTATACAAAATGAAATTTGAAAGGAAGTTTGATGTGAACAGCCCTTGAAAAAATTATCAATGTCATGGATAGAAAATATGAACTGACATAATTTTTAAAGTGTAAGTTGGATCAATCCTAGAAAAACATTATAGATAGGACAGGGTAGGACAGAACAGGGGGAGCAGAGATTTACCTTGATATTTCTTATTCATTACTGGTAACCCAAAGACATAATGGACAAACATTTATTAAGCATCAACTATATGCACAGTGTTATGCTGGAAACTGCTTGTATATATAATGAGGTATAAAAACAACTCCTTTGCTCAAAGATCATATTACAGTGCAGGACAAACCAAAAAGACTGCTACTTTATGCCCTATACAAAAATCAACTTACAGTGGATCAAGGATTTAAATCTGAGGCAGGAAACCATCAAATTTAGAGAAAAATATATGGGAAATGCTACAAGATACTGGCCCAGGAAAAGACTTCATGTATGAGACCACAGAAGCATGGCAATTAAAGCAGAAATTGATAATTGGGAGTACATCAAGTTAACAAGCTTTTGCATGCAAAGGAAATGCAACAAAGTGAAGAGGCAACCAACAGAAAAGGAGATAAAAACTGTAAACTACAGATCCAATAAGGGCTTAATATCCATAATGTATAAGGAACTCAAGAAAACAACAAAATAAAAAACAACTTAATATACAGGCAAAGGTTATTAATAGGCATTTTTCAAAAGAGGAAACACAAGTTGCCAACAGACACATTGAAAAATGCCCAGGATCACTAGCCTTCAGGGAAATGCAAATAAAACCACAATGAGGTAAAATCTCACCCCAGTTAGAAAGGCTATCATCTAAAAATCAAAAAATAACAACATCTGGCAGGGATACAGAGCAAAAGGTACCCTTAATACACTGTTTGTGGGAATGTAAACCAGTACAACCATTATGGAAGACAGTATGGAGATTCCTCAGAAAACTAAAAAATAGAATGGAGCTACATTGTGGTGTGGCAGGTTAAGCTGCCACCTGAAATGCCAGCATACCATATGGGTGCTGGTTCGAGTCCAGGCTGCCCCACTTATGGTCCAGCTCCATGCTGGTGTGCCTAGAAAAGCAGCAGATGGACCAAGTGCTTGGACCCTTGGACCCACATGGCAGGCCTGGATGAAACTCCAGTCCTCACCAGTACAGCCATTTGGGGAGTGAACCAGCAGATAGAATTCTTTCATTCTCTCTCTGTAGCTCTTTCAAATAAATTAAAAATAAATAAAAATAGATCTACCATATGACCCAGCTGGGAATATATCCAAAGCAAATGAAAGCAGTACATGCAAGAGTTATCTGCATTTCCATATTTATAGCAACTCATCTCAATAGCTAAGCTATGGAACCAACCTATATTTCCATCAATTGATGACTGAACAAAGAAAATGTGGTATATATTCATGGTGGAATATCATTCATCCATCAAAAAGAAAGAAATCCTGACATTTGCAACAAAATCATTGCAACTGGAGATCATTATGCTACATGAAATAAGTTAAACCTGAAAAGAAACATATCATGTGTTCTCTCTTATTTGTTGTAGTTAATATATAGAGATTTACTATTAGGTTTTAATAATCTGTGATTATTATAAAATTTACTGTATATGAATGAAATGGATACATTTTCATTTGATTATTGTTTATAGCCCTGGCCTATATTATTGCTGAAATATGGTCTTTTGACTTTTTACTTATTAAACTCTTTATTTAGTGGAGCATTAAACCTTTGACTATAATGTAAATTAAAAATATGTTATCTCAAGATCAAGGATGAAAGAGAGAGAGGGAAAGAGAATGAGGAAGAGAGGAAGGAAGGACAGATGGGGAGGGATGAAGGGATGAAGGAAGGGAAATGTCACTATTTTAGAATTGTATCTAGGGACTACATTGAATCTGTTCTCTTTGTATTAACATCACACTAACATGAGAATTGATTAGAGTTGTGTTGTAGTAATTATCATGAATTTGCTGTGACCCTAAGAAACTAATGTATTAATAAATTCCTTTAAAATGTAAATAGTAACAGCAAATTCTTAAGTTCACTTTCAAGACAAATGGAAGTAAGGCACTTTAAATATGTAAGTATTAGAAAGAATCAAGCACAAATAATTAAACTGAAAATAAAATATAAAAAAGTGACAAAATTAAAAAAACAGCAAACAGAGCAGATGAGACATATCAAAGGACTAGTACAGAATGAATACAAATGTTTTGTTTTGTTGTTGTTTTAAGGTGAGAGAATTTGTAGGAGATTGAGTGTTTCATAAAAAGAACCTTGAGACTTGAGCTAGAATTGAAAGATGGTGTGGTTAACACACCACTGGACTCTCAGTAGCTCTTTCCCTTTTTTTCATAGTCAAAGAAGCATGATTGTAATTATATTGAAACCAAGTCAAAAGACAACATTTCCCAACATTCCAAACACCTAGTTGTGGCTATGTAATTAGGTTCTGACCAATGAGAAATAAGCAAATATGTTGTGTGAGCAAACAGAAAGACCACTTAAAGGGACATAAATGAGCAGGCAGAGGTGTGAGTTTTATCCTTGTACCTTTCCTACTTCTGGTCTAGAAGGTTTTTGTTTGTGTTTAAGATTTTTTGGGGGCTGGCGCCACGGCTCAATAGGCTAATCCTCCACCTTGCAACACTGGCACCCCTGGTTCTAGCCCCGGTCGGGGTGCTGGATTCTGTCCCAGTTGCCCCTCTTCCAGGCCAGCTCTCTGCTGTGGCCAGGGAGTGCAGTGGAGGATGGACCAAGTGCTTGGGCCCTGCACCCGCATGGGAGACCAGGAGAAGCACCTGGCTCCTGCCTTCGGATCAGCGCAGTGCACCAGCCGCAGCACGCCGGCCGGGGCGGCCATTGGAGGGTGAACCAACGGCAAAGGAAGACCTTTCTCTCTGTCTCTCTCTCTCACTGTCCACTCTGCTTGTCAAAAATAAAATTAAAAAAAAATTAATTTTAAAAAAAAAGATTTTTTTGTTTGAAAGGAAAAGTGACAAAGGGGCGGAGGGGGGAGGATCTTCCATTCCCTGGTTCATGGCCACATCAGCCAGGAGTTGACCCAGCTGAAGACAGGAACCAGGAACTCCATCCTCATCTCCCACATAGGGGACCAGGAGCCTAAGTACTTGACCATCATGCACTGCCTTTCCATACGCATTAGCAGAGAGATGTATCCAAAGCAGAGTATCTGAAATTCTAACTGGCTCTCTGATATGGGATGCTAGCCTTGCAAATGGTAGCTTAACCTGCTACACATCACACTCATCTCTGACTTGAAACTTTGTGTGATGGCGGAGCTATAGCAACCATTTAGAACCAGAAAGTAACTCCTCTGTATATAAAGAGAATTGGAAATGAAAAAAAAAAAATAACAACCTGGTATTGAAGGGGAAATGGCATAGAAAGTTAATTAATTTGAAAAAAAAAAATCATGTGGGTTCTCTGTCTTTAATGTGCTGTACATTGCTATTTGATGCTATAATTAGTAATCCAATGGTAGTTTTTTTCACTTTGTAGTGCTATATGGGCAAAATGTTGAAAACTTTACCTAATATATACTAAGCTGATCTTCTGTATACAAAGAGAATTGAAAATGAATCCTTACATGAATGGAAGGGGAGAGGGAGCGGGAGAGGGGAGGGTTGCGGGCGGGAGGGAATTTACGGGAGGGGGGAAGCCATTGTAACCCATAAGCTGTACTTTGGAAATTTATATTCATTAAATAAAAGTTAAAAAAAAAAAAAAAAAAAAAAAAAAAAAAAGAACAGTATCTATGAGAAAAAAAAAAAAAAAAAAAAAAAAAGAAAGTAACTGTAAGGACAAAAATAATATTCTAGGTTAGTAGAACAAAAAGAAGCTGGAGAAATTTCTAGATATGGTAGAGTGAAGAAGTCTACGTTCTTGCTAAAACAAAAGTATAAAAGTTGACAAAATTGTCTAAGGCTATCATTTGGGCACAATGGAAATCAACCACAGGCAAAAATCTAATGGAGGTGCTGGTGTCGTGGCATAGTAGGTTTAGCTGACACCTATGATGCAGCATCATACATGAGTGCTGGCTCGAGACCCATCTGCTCCACTTCTGATCCAGTCCCCTGCTAGTGTGCCTGGAAAAGCAGCAGATGACCCAAATCCTTGAGCGCCTGCACACATATGGGAGACCTGGGACAGACTCGTGGCTCCTAGCTTTGGCCTGGCTCAGCCCTGGTAATTGTGGCCATTTGGGGGAGTAAACCAGCGGATGGAGGATCTCTCTCTTTCTCTGTCTTTCCTTCCCTCTGTAATTCTGCCTTGCAATTAAATAAGTAATTCTTTTAAAAAAGAAAAAATCTAATGGAGAGTATTTTATTATGAAAATTTTATTTAGGTAAAAACAGCAGGTATCAGGGGCTTCCACCTCTTGTGCTACTCTCATTTCACCACTACTCTTTCCTTCCTCCCCGCACTCTATCTCTCAACTCTTTCAGAATGTCATTGTTTCCCCTATGGAGTTGAACAGAGAAGCAATCAATTTTTCTTCTAGAGTAAATGCAGCTCATTTAAGACAATGGGGAAAACATTATTATATCATTGACAGTAAGTGGTAAACTTGAAAAAGAAACAAAGAAAATTCATAACTCTGCTAACCTGAGGCTACAGTCCCATTTCATATACCCATTGGATCAGCCAGAAACCAAATGAAGACATCATGGTTATAAGAGAGGCACTGAAGAGCCAGATCAATTCTCTGCATATCACTGATTATAAAACTATACATAAAAAGGGGAGATTTGTAGGACTCAACTACAAAATCAGAGCCATTTAAAACTAATAGCTACTTGAATTTTGCATGTGCTCCCCAAAACCACATATAGAAGATCAAGGAATTTTACAAAAGCAACTGCCTTACACACTAGCTGAACACTAGAATATGCAGCCAATGAGGCAACCACTTTTAACAAGCCTTAAAAGAACAACAGAAGCAAAGACTGGAGGTATCAGCAACCAAACACCATGGGAGAGATAGGTGAAGTTCTGGTAAGTGACTTTAAAAAAATGCTCAGGATCAGAATCAGACACCAGATATGCTAGAATATATAAGTAAATAGTTCAAATTTCAACAAGAAAATATTTCATACTTGCAAAGTAACAAAGTTTGACTCGTTAAGTGGAAAAATCAATTAAAACTGATTCTAAGTAGACCAAGATGTTGGATTTACCAGGAAAATATTTTAAAAGGCCATTGTAAATATATTTAGAGAATTCAGAAAGCATTCAAAATATGATGGTAGTTACTTGACAAATAGAGAATTTCAATGTAAAAACGTAATGTTTGCAAAAAAAAAACAAAAAACAAAAACAAAAAAACAAAACTCCACTGCTGGTAGGAATATAAAATGGCACAGTTTGGAAAGTAGTCAAAAGATAAAATACAAGGTAATTTTATAACTCAGCAATTCCACTCCTCTATATAAATATGTAGAATTGAAAACATGTACCCATACAACAAGCATAAAATATAGTTAATATACATATATACATAATATATAATATACATATAACAAAATATACATAATAACTAAAAAGTAGAAATAATTCAAATGCCCAATAATTGATATATGTAAGAATAAAATGTTATATAACTCATACAATAAAATATTATTCAACAAAAATATAGAGTACTAAAGCACTATAACATGAATGAACCTTAAAAACATTATAATAAAGGAAAGAAGCTACTGAATACTTTGTTCCCATTTATATGAAACATACAGAGTAAGTAAAACAAAGAGTCAGATAAGTGGTTGCCTGGAGTTCAGGATGAATGTTGGGATGTGACTGTTTAAGGATATTGGATTTTCTTTTAGGATAAAAAACTATTCTAAACTGATTTTAGTAATAGCTCTGCAACTCTGTAAATACACCAAAAAACTGTTGACTCCTGCATTTTAAATGAGATATATGGTATGTGAGTCATATCTTAATACAACTATTAGCCAAAAAGGTACCATATGGAAATTCTAAAATTGAAAAATGTAATAACAAATGAAATTTTAATAGATGCACTCAACTACAAATTTGAAATAGCAAAAAAATCAGTGAATTTGAGGATAAATCAATGGAAATTAAAGAGCAGAAAATATTAAATGAAAAATGAACAGCATAAGAAATATGTGGAATGCATTATACAAATGTGGATGCAATGGGATACCCAGAAAAGCAGAGAAAGGAGTAAAATTTAGGTTGAAGACTTCCAAAATTTAATACAAAGTATCAAACTATGGAACCAAAATGCTCACAAAATCTGAATGTGGCTAAGTACAGAGAGATTCATGACCTGAAACTCATATTCAAACTGGTGAAAGACAGTGATAAACAGATAATCTTGAAAGTAGCAGAAAATTATCAGTTTGCACATAGAGAGGACACAATCATAAATCAATGATTCATCTCTTAACAGAAACAATTCATGGGGCCTTCATTGTGGCATAATAGGCAAACTCACCACCTGCAACACCAGCATCCCCTATGGGTGCTGATTCATGTCTCAGTTGCTCTACTTCCTACCCAGCTCCCTGTAAATGGCCTGGAAAAGCAGCAAAAGGTGGTCCACTGCTTGGGCCCCTGTGACCCACATGGAAGATCCAGAAGAAACAATTGAAACCAGAAGATAGTAGACTGGTATATTTAAGGAATAGAAGTAAAAACCAACAACAATTGCAAAGCTCTAGGCTAGAATTCTATATCCAGCCAAACTATCATCCAAAAATGAATGAAAACTAAAGGCATTTCCAGATGTGAATCTTTAAAAATGTTTAAAACATTTATTGATTGATTTATTCATTTATTTGGAAGTCAGAGAGAAAGAGAAAAAGAAAGAGAAAGAGAGAAAGGAAGGAAAGAAGGAAGAAAGGAAAGATGGAAGGAAGGAAATTTTCCATTGGCTAGTTTATTCCCCAAATTGTGGCAACAGCAACGGCTGTGGAAGGCTAAAGCCAGGAGCCAGGGACTTCATTTGGATCTCCCAAATACTTCGGTGCAGGGGCTCAAGTATCCAAGCCATTTTCTGCTGCTTTATCAGGTGCATCAGCAAGGAGCTGAATTGGAAGTGGAACAGCTAGGACTCAAACCGACACCCAAATGTGGATGTAGCTTAACCTGCTATATCACAATGCTGGTCCTTTCCAGATGTGAATTTTTGAAAAATAATTTTCTACTAGATTTCCCCTATCAGAAATAATGAAGTGTTTTAAGCTTAAATGAAATTATATCAATTACTTGAATCCACAGGAAGAAATAAAGATCATTAGAAATAAGAATATGTTGGGCCAGTGCCATGGCTCACTTGGCTAATCCTTTGCCTGCGGTGCTGACACCCCAGGTTTTAGTCCCGGTTGGGGTGCCAGATTCTGTCCTGGTTGCTCCTCTTTCAGTCCAGCTCTCTGCTGTGGCCTAGGAAGGCAGTGGAGGATGACCCAAGTGTTGGGCCCTGCACCCGCATAGGAGACCAGGAGGAAGCACCTGGCTCCTGGCTTTGGATCAGCGCAGTGCGCCGGCCACAGCAGGCCGACCAAAGTGGCCATTTGGGGGGTGAACCAACAGAAAAGGAATACCTTTGTCTCTCTCTCTCTCTCACTGTCTAACTCCGCCTGTCAAAAATAGGAATATGTTGATAAATTCTTTTTAACTGTAAAAATATTTTTATCTCCTCTTAATTTCCTTAAAATATATAACACTGAATAAAGCCTTAAAAGTTCTTTGTTGAATTTATAACTTATAAAGATGTACAATAATAGTACAAAGGTGGGAGGAGAAAATGGGACTATACCAGAACAAAACTATTCTACCATATTTGACTCAAAGTAGACTGTGATAAACTAAGATGTATATTGGACACTCTAGAACAAGAACAAAGGAAATAGCTTTAAAATCATAACTGATAGCTAACAGAGGAATAAAATAATTTAACACAGAAGGCAGAAAATAAAGAGGATTAAAAACACACAAGCAATACATAAAAATCTCAAAAGTTCATGAAAATTAAAATGAAAAGACTACACGGATTTCAGGGGTTTTTTTGCACCAAATTTTTCCACCAAAAAACTTACTTTTAATTAGATTTTTACATTAACTTTTTGAAGACTCCTTTGGAGAAGAAATAGAAAAATGATCGATGTAAATATAACATACCAATGCGTATATTAAATGTAAATAGACTAAACATAGCAATGAAAAAGTAAAATTGTCAGTTTGGATTTTAAAAAGCAAAACTCAATTTTATATTTTATACAATAGACATATTTAGATTCAAAGACACAACAGAAATAAATTTAAACAATGGAAAATTATACTAGGCAAATAGTAACCCTAAGAGAACTGGAATGACAACATTTCAGTCAAAATAGAATTTAAGACAAAAATTGCTAAAGACAAAGGTGAATATTTCATAAGAGTCAATATTCAAAAATATAAGACAAATAACTAAATTTTCATATGTTTAACAGCAGACCCCCAGTATTCACAAATCAAAAAGAAGAGAAATCAAGTGGAGAATTTGACAATTCAACTATTACAGTTGTATGTTTGAGGCTACTCTTTAAGTAATTCATAAAGTAACTATAAATAAAATGGGGCAGATCTGAATCTGTATCAGTACTTGTAGTACTTTTCAAGAAGACTGCACCCCAATATTAGCAGTGCTCACATTCCTGTCCAGCACACATGGCATACTCACTCAGATAGATCATTTAAAAAGTCTAAATTAATTTAAAAGCTTGAACTCATATACATTATGTTCTTTATAGAAAAGGGCCAAAATTAATATATTGGTATATGTTCAGATGTTTATCACTGTGCATTTTCAGGGGAGAGTTGGAGAGAAAACTGCAGAGAGAAAACTTGGAAGACAGGAGTTGATAGTATGATTATGATAACAGAGATGACCATAACCCCTTTTTCTGTTAACAAGAGGAGATCTACCACACCCAACATGGGTGTCACCATGGATACTTGCCCTACTCTGGAGCACTGACCAGAGCTCCCGAGCCCCACCCAGAACATACATCTTGGTATTCACTGAAAGAGTAGACACTCTACTAACTCACAGAAGTATAGTTCAAAGATAAAAGTCATTCCTTATTAAAAAAACAAAACAAAACTTGAATGTAAATGGCCTAAACTCTCCAATTAAAATATACAGACTAGTTGAACGGATTGAAAAATGAGACACATCTACTTGTTGCCAACAAGAAACACACTTCACCAACAAAGATACCCACAGACTGAAAGTGAAAGAATGGAAAAAGATACTCCATGCTGACAAAAAGTAGAAATCAGCAGGAATAGGCATCATAATATGGGGAAAAAATAGACCTTAACAGCAAAACTGTTAAAAAGAGACACAGAAGGAGATATGTAATGATTAAGGGATGTGACTATAATGAATGAATATTCACCCAATGCCAGGTCAACTGGCTATTTCAAACAAAAGTGTATTGACCTAAAGGGAGATGTAGACTCAAAGACAATAGTAATGGGGAATTCAACACCCCACTTTCAAAAATGGACAGATCAACTAGACAGAAAATGAACAAAGAAACAACAGTTAGTTAACACTATGGACCAAATGGACTTAACTGATATGTACAGAACATTTCATCCCACAGTTCTTTTCATCAGTGCTTGGAACTTTCCCTAGGATAGATCATATTCTAGGCCATAAATGAAGACTCATCAAATTAAAAAATAAAAATAAAAAACATACCATGCACATTCTCTGATCACAATGCAATGAAATTGGAAAATAACAATTCAAGAAACAAGAACATATGCAAACATATGGAGACTGAACAATATACTTCTGAATGAATGATGGATCATAGATAAAATCAAAAGAGAAATATTTCTGTAAACTAATGAAACTAATGGAACAACATAAGAAAACTTATGAGCTACAGTGAAAGCAGTGCTAAGAAGAAAGTTTATAGTAATTGGTGCTCACCAAGAAATTGGAAAGGCACAAAAAATGAGCTATCAATGCATCCTAAGGATCTCGAAAAACAACAAACCAAAAACAAAATTAGTACAAGGAAAGAAATAATTAAAATTAGAGAAGAAATAAACAAAATTGAAACAAAAACATAAAAAAGATCAGTGAAATGAAGAGCTGGTTTTTGAAAAAATAAACAAAATTGACACCCCATTAGCCCAAAAAGCCAAAAAAGATGAAGATTCAAATCAATAAAATAAGAGAAGAAAAAAGAAATGTAACAACAGATACTACAGAAATAAAGAGAATCAATGGGAATTACTACAAAGAGCTGTATGTCAACAAATTGGAAAACCTAGGAGAAATCAATAGATTCTAGGACATATAAAATCTATGAAAATTGAGTCATAAAGACATAGGAAACCTAAACTGACCAATAACCAATACAGATATTGAATTAGTAATAGTGTCCCAACTAAGAAAAGCCCAGGAGCAAATGGATTCATTGCTAAATTCTACCAGACATTTGAAGAAGAACTAATAGCAATTCTTCTCAAGCTATTCAAAACAATTGAATGGGAAGGAATCCTCCCAAACTCCTTTTATTAAGCCAGCATCACCTTAATTCCTAAACCAGTAAGGATACACAGAGAAAGAGAACTATTGACCAATATCCCTGATTAACATAAATGCAAAAATCCTCAACAAATACCAGCTAATTAAATCTAACAATACATCAGAAAGATCATTCACCTGGACCAAGTGGGAGTTATACCTGTTACACAGTGATGGTTCAACACTGGCCAATCAATAAATGTGATACATCGCATTAACAAACTAACGAAAAAAAAACATGTGACTATCACAATAGATGCAGAGAAAGCATTTGATAAAATACAACATCGATTCATGATGAAAACCTAAAGCAAATTGGGTATACAAGGAACATTCCTCAACACAATCAAGGCAGTTTATGACAAACCCATGGCCAGTAGCTTATTGAATGAGGAAAAGTTACAAGCATTCCACTATGTTCTGGAACCAGACAAGGATACCAACTCTCACCTTCACTATTGTTATTATTATTATTATTCCCTGGAAGTTTTAGCCAGAGCCATTAGGCAAGAAAAATAAATCAGACACAAATAGGAAAGGAGGAGGTCAGCCTACTATTAGCTGCATTATGCTACAAACTAGATATTTTTCACCAAATACTGTCTTATCAAAATAAATTTTGATTCCATTAAATAAAAAGTCATTATAACTTCCAGAGCCAAACCAAAAATAAAAGTCTTTTAGTAGTCAACATTAGAATCCACCTTTCCTCCACTCTATCAAGTTCATCAAAACTTTTTCTCACTTTCAAATACAAGTATTTTCCTCAGTCTGTTTTTTCTCCCTTAAGAGTACAATTCACTGACCTCAGAAACTTACACTTATTTTACTAGCCTTTAAATAAATAAATTTTCAGCAGGTATCAAGCTAAAAGGATCTTTAAAGCTTATTTAATTAACCTCTCATGCTCCTTCTACCAAAAACTTCTAGGAGGAAATGGCTTTTGCTTAAGAATATATTCTCCTGCTATAGCTTTATAGCATATCTAATTTGTCTGAAAGTGCTGAGATTCCACTGGGAAGTCTGCGAGCTTGGGTTGAGACTTCTTCCATATATCTGAGAGATGGAGGGCCAGGGTTGGTGAGATGTGTTATCTGGGCCAATGTAACCATTTTTCTTATTGTAGAGTTAACTGACCCATATAGAGGTCAACTGATGGCTTGGCTTCTTTATCATCCTGGACCAAACACTAACGATTATGGTAATAAAATATTTATTTGGGGAAGATATATGTACTGAGATTTTTTTTAAAAAATCACATTAAACAGAAGCATTTGAGTTATTGCATGTTTTAATTTTAATAAAACTATAGCATTTGGCTTCACCTCTTGGCTTTTATTCAAAAGAGTGGGAGAGAATTAACATTTAATGGGTGCCAGTATTTATACTAAGCATCTTCATTTACATTCCTTTATTTAACTATCAAAATGTATGAGACTCAGTTTAAATAATTTGTTCAAGGTCATGCAACTAGTAAATAATTCATCAGTGATTCAAAAATTTAACTATCATGTTGGGTACATACCATTATAGATTTATCAAGATCCATGGTACTATAAAACACAAAATGAAACTCTAATGCAGGATATAGACTTAACAATAACATATGAATATTCATTTATCAATTGTAACAAATACACATTAACACAACATATTAATAATTAGAGAAACTGGGAGGTAAGAATATATGGGAATGTTCTATTTTCTGCTCAAAATGTTTTGGTAAACCTGAAATTGCTATAAAAATTGTCCATTAATTAAAAGTATGAAAGAATATCTCTCTCTCCTCCTCTCTCTCTCACACACACATACACAAACACACACATTTAACTGTCCAATCATTCTCCCCCCATTCTTGCCTCAACTTATCCCAATCATGTTTCAATTCTGTCCCTTTCTGTGGAGGTCATCTGAGACCTGTAACTGGTTGCAATTAATTCTCAGTCCTCATCTTACCCGGCTTATGAGCAGCAGTAGACATACTTGTACAACCTCTTTATTGAGACACTCCTTCCCCTGGATTCTCTCTTTCCTTGTCCTTCCTATTCTGTCTTTCCTGGTTTCTCCTCTTCTCTCTGGGCTCTTAACACTGGAGGGTCTCAGAGGTTAGGCTTTTGGCTTCCTCTATTCATATTCCTCATTTCCTTAGTGATAATAATCTGATAGCCTTAAATTTATATACTTGTGATGCTCAGTTTTGTATTTTCAGAGTAGAGACCACACTAAACTGTAGACTGAAATGAGTCTTTGGCTTCTTTATTGGTCAGTATTCTCCAGAGAAACAGAAGAGGAGTAATTTTATATATACAGCTATACATACACATGCACACAGATGCATGTAGGACATTTATTGAGGGGCCTTGGATCACACAATTATGGAGGCTGGGATGTCTAAATCTGCAGTGTGGGCTGGCAGGCTAAAGATAGGAGAGACAAGGTCCTAAAGCCTGGAAACCCAGGAGATCTGATGGGGTAGTTCCAGCCCAATGGCAGTCTGCTGGAAAGTCCCTCTTGCCTGGAGAAGGCAAAGGTTTGCTTTATTTAGAAATTCATCTGATTGGGTGAGCCCCAACCATGTTATGGAGGCTAATTAACCTATAGCTCACTACTTCAAATTTCATTCCCCTCTCCAAATACCCTCCAAATTGTAACCATCACAGATAGGAAACAATTTCAGCACATACAAGTGTGTTCTACCTATTTTCTTCCCCAACTCAGTTAATGAAAACAGCTTTCTGCTGGCTCAGATCCAAAGCCATGGTAGCATTCTCAGTCTGTCTTTTGTCTCACACTCCACATGCAGTTTTTCATTTCATCATTTCCAATGATACTACCCTGGTCCATGTTATTATTGACACCTTATAGTAAGAGACTTAATTGTCTCTCAAATATTCTCTAACTCTCTTCAATACATCATCCTGTTTCTCAAACTGTATTGTGCATTCTAGTTACATGGGCACCTTGTTAAAGGTGGGCGCTGATTCAGTAGATGGGAAGTAGGGCCTGCGAGTCCCCATTCCTAACATATCCCGGGGGGGTGCCCATGCTCCTGGTTCACAGACAACACTGTGAATGACACTTTTTCCCTAAGTTTTCTTTTGTCTTCAGTGTTGCCAATTATCATATCATTAAAACTTGCATGTATAAAAATAAATTCAATAGCACTGTTCCAGTATTTTTAGTTGACAAATCTGTCTAGATAAGCTCACATTTTAAGCTCTCTGGAAGTCAGTGATATCTTTAAAATAAAAATCCAATCATCTTTCTCTGTTCACATAATCCAGTGACTTCCCATTTCACTCACCGTGAAAGCCATGTCCTGGCCGTGGCCAACAGTGATAAATGATGTAGACGTTCTTACCACTTTGCCCTCATGTCCCTCCTCCTCCTGCCCCCCACTCCGCACCTCCCCACACACACACTTACTCCATTTCTGCAACATTGGCCTCCTCAGTGATCCTCAAACAGCTGTCCTGTCTGGAAAGCTCCTCTCTGGGAAGCAGCCTCACCTTTGGTCTCGGCTGCACTGTCACATTATTGGTGCATCCACCACTATTGCATTGGTTTGGAATTGTAAGTGCCTGTCCCACCATCAACACTTTCCATAGTCTCTGCCCAGATCTAGTCTTCTGTCTGGTACTTCATCACCTTTGCCACACTCTATCATTTATCTACTCATTAGATGTATAGACCCTCTCCCTCTTCAAAGTGTATGTTCCTTAAGGGCAATGAGTTTTGTCTGTGTGTCCACTGCCATATAATGAGCACTTACTACAGTGCCTTGCACATGGTGGATATGCAATAATCATTTGTTAAACAAATGACTTAATGAACAAATGAATTAGGAAGGGCATGCTTATTTCTTGATATCAGACTGTCTTCCAAAAATAAAAAACTTGGGATGGGCATTTGACCCACTGATTGAAACAGTGGTTAAGATGTATGTGGGGTGCCCAGATTTGATACAGCTCTGGCTCCAGATTCCAGCTTACTGCCATTACAGGCCTTGGGAGGCAGCAGGTGGTGGCTCAGGTGCTGGGTCCCTGCCATCCATATGGGAGACCTGGACTGAGTTTCAGCTCTCTGCCAGTGTGAGATGCCCGTAGCAGGCACATGCAGACAACACAACTCTTGTGGCCTAGAAGACCCAGAGGCCACAGAAAGAACAGCCCTGCAGAGACAGGGCTTTCACGCAGACTTCAGATCATACACCTGTCACTCCTGGCAAGGGAGGCTGGGAGAGGCTTGAGGATGATAATACAGGAAATTACCAAAATATAAGAAAATCAATACATAGTGAGCAACCACAATGACAGCACTAGTCTGTGCTGTGGCCTGAGGCAGCCCCTAGCCCCAGACACTATCATGTGTCTGGGCTCAAAAGCTGGACGAGATCCGTTGTAATGACCATCTCTTTGGGCAGGGGTGAAGGGGAAACTTGATTCCTAGCATTTGCCAGTTTCCATAATGAAAATAATTCTACCATAGCTGCATTCTAACTGCCAGTGGGATACTACTGGACCCACTTCTGGTAAGAGAGGTATGAAAGCGCACAGAGTAGTTATTCAGGCAGACATCAGACACACACATTTCTTCAAAAGCACAGCAAATGTTATGTCCTCCAGTTCCATCCATGTCACCACAGATAACAGGATCTCCTTTTTTATGGAGTAACACTACTCCATTGTGAACACTGTGTATAAATGCCAGAGTTTCCTTCATCTGATAGTGGACACGCAGGTCGATTCTGTATTGCGGCTGTGGTGAATAGTGCTGCGATAAACATGGTAGAGCAGGGATCTCTTTGACACAATGATTCCATGTCTTTTGGATATACACCCAGTAGAGGGATGGCTGGATCATATGGCAGTGCTATTTCTAGTTTTTAAGGAAATCAGGTTGCTTTAACAAAATGCAAAACACCGAGTGGCATTTGAACAGAAATTTCTTTCTCACAGTTCTGGATGCTGGGAAATCCAAGACCAAGCACCTGCACTTTGGGTGCCTTGTCTTCTGCTGAATCCTCAGAGCTTTCCAGGGTCTCTCCTAAGTCACACATCCTATTTATGCTGGCTCTCCTCCATGACCTAATCAAATACCAAAGCCATATCTCCAAATACCCTCATTTTGGGAATTAAGTTTCAAATATGAACTGGGAAAGGGAGAGAAGGGGGTTCACTCTAAAGCAAAAATTGACATAATTTTTTAATGTTGGATATTTAACAACCAACTCACATGATTTAAGAATTGGTTCTCACCACCCAAACAGGCAACTCTTTTCATTGAAATATGTATAAATACTCCTAATGTATCCTCTTGGAAGAGAAATGGAACTCCTGGTTGTATTCTTGGACTTGTTCTCATTGCTATGGAGCACCTGTCTTTATTTTTGAGTGCCTAAATCTATGGCTTCACCTTAAATGCTCAGATTAGGATGCTGTCACTCTGACAGCTCTGTTGGCCAGTCTCCTTAGCAACTAAGGCCTCCATGATCAGAGATACAAATAGATAGTTTGTCTATACTTTTAGCTAATGGATCACTGCATTTAATCTTTCAAAGTAAGCTTCTGCATATCCAAGTCTTCGCTTACTGGATTGAGGCCTTTTCTCCCCTGATTATCCAACGAATTACTATGCACATCCCATCTCAGCCTTCACTCATTTGAGGAAGACTTCTGAGGCTCTCATATTCTAATACAACCCAGGTTATCAGTCCCTCCTTTCCGTTCTCACAGTCAGCCACCCTTGCCTCTACCATAACACTCAGCAGCATATGCATCCCTTATGTTCAGCATCTACTATGTGCCTGACACTGTTTTGGGTACTAGATAGAAAATAGAAAAAAATAACACAACTGAAGAATCATGATTGTAGCTGGTGCCACGGCTCACTTGGCTAATCCTCCACCTATGGCGCCGGCACCCCGGGTTCTAGTCCCGGGGATTCTGTCCCGGTTGCTCCTCTTCCAGTCCAGCTCTCTGCTGTGGCCCAGAAGTGCAATGCAGGATAGCCCAAGTGCTTGGGCCCTGCACCTGCATGGGAGACCAGGAGGAAGCACCTGCCTCCGGGCTCCAGATTGGGGCAGCCCGCCGGCCATAGCGGCCATTTCAGGGGTGAACGAATGGAAGGAAGACCTTTCTGTCTCTCTCTGTCTTACTCTGCTTGTCAAAAAATAAAAAATAAATTAAATAAAAAAAAAACAAAGAATCATCATTGTAAAGGAGGTATATACTATATAGTATGTTGGATGATAATATGTGCTACAAAGAAAAAAATTAAAATAGCTTTATAAATGAAATTGATGAGGATGGTTTAGACGGTGGTGATGGTGGGTTGTAAGTAGGGTTCTTAAGATCTCATTGACAGACCCTTGGAAGCCTAGAAGGAGTTGAGAAAGTTGATACGAAATAACAGATACAATAGATCCATCTCTAGTTTCACGTAGCAATTAATTTTTTTTTGGCTAATGTTTCAGGCAAAGCTTGTTGGGTCCTAGTAGCCCTGTGGCTCTGAGCAGTTCCCACCCCTCAAACAGTTGCTGCCTTCACATGCTGGAGTCTCCCTTCTCATCTTCCTACTTCCCATTCCAAACGTGGCTCTCACTGCACAGTGACGCATCCTGCTCTTTTATTCTCAGTCATACTTCTGTGTTCTGACTCATTCAATTCTACTCAATGAAGCTTTACTTCCTATGAGGCACACACTCTGAGGTGAGAAGAACGATTATAAAGTAGCATGAGGTCCCTGAGGACCTTGTGTTCAAACTCAGACAAGAGACATAAACAAGTCCCATCTCTCCATAAATGCCTGTGTGGCTGCCTTACTACCTATGACGGGATCTCTATTTTTAACAATGAAAACGCAGAAGACCAACATACATGATACATACACAACTGGGAGGAGACCTGTTCATTATCAATACTTTATTGCATTATTCATGCGGTTTCAATGCCATTATCAATTATTTCCTAAATTCTAGTATTGAAAAGGATATTTTTTCTGGCATACAGGAAGTGACTAGATATGAATTATGCACGTACTCAAAGCATCAATATTTGTATTTCAGAAAAATACCCAGTTCTCTCTTGGATCACACTGCAACTGGCATACGATGGCTGAAAAATCAACTCTTTGCTGTTAAGTAGTTAAGGATCTCATAAAGACAGTTTAATATTATTGATTATAAAATAACATAGATTGTCCAAATTGGATTTTTATTTGTTCATGCATTTGTGTTTTGAAAGGGGCAGTATTTTGCAAGCAGGGTTGTTTGAGTCAAAGAGAACATTTCTAGTATTGTGGTTTGCTTATAAGGAAAGAAGAAAATGACATTAGCAACTGAACACCCTCCTCGTGCTCAGCACTATGGCAGGAACTTTCTAATGTGTTATATTTTTAACACATGGTATTTCATAATATGCTCAAAAACAAATGTAGGGGAAGGTACTATTACCAGCCTTGCCTTAGACCAAAGGAAATTGAGTTACTGAGAGAGTTTAAGTTTTCCATTGAGACATAGCTTATGAGTGGCACACGAGATTCCAACCCAGCTGTGTCTTACTTTAGAATCATTGTGTTTCCACTTTTCACACTTTTTTCTTTTTTTAGTTAATAGCAAACATTGTATGCATTTATAGTGAATGTGATGAATTAGATACACACTGTGGAATTTCCAAAGGCATTATCTCACATACTTACCCTTTCTTTGTGGTGAGGACATTTACCATACACTCTTGCTGCATTTTTCGAGAATACAATATGCTGACATTAACAATAGTCACCTTGCTTCTCAATAGATCTCTCACAGATGAGAACATCGCACTGATAGGCTCAGGACCTGAGGTCGCTGATCACTTGTGTTGGCTATCTCATGTGCCATAGTCCTGCCCCACATCACCTTGCAGTTTCACAATAGAACTGAACAGATCCAAATTGCAGTTTTGATATATAGAAAGGGGCCGGCACTGTGGTGTAGCGGGTTAAGCTGCCGCCTACAGTACCGGCATCCCATAACAGCATCAGTTCAAGTCCTGGCACTGCTCCATTTCAAATCCACCTCCCTGCTACGGCCTGGGAAAGCAGTAGAAGCTGGCCTACGTCCTTGGGCCCCTGCACCCATGTGGGAGACCCGGAGGAAGCTCCTGGCTTCAGATCGGTGCATCTCTGTCCATTGCGGCCAATTGAGAAGTGAACCAACAGACAGAAGCCTTTTCTGTCTACCTCTCTTTCTCTTTGTAACTCTTTCAAATAAATAAATCTTTTTTGAAAAAAAAATAAAGATACAGAAAGAGAGCCTATAAACCAGATGGTTAGAAATTCACACTGACCACAAGGCTGAACACATGTATTAATGATCATTAGCGCCACCCATGTTGTGCTTAAAGGCGAAAACAACCTGGCTGTCTCTGCATAAATCTATGTCCCTCCCTGTCCTTTGAATGACAGGGCATCGTCATTCAGCATGCCAAACAAGGGGGCTGTAAAGATTCCAGCTGTCTATAACAGGAGACAAAATGACCAGATGCATTTTGACTATTCCACCCTTCCTAGTTAGAACCACCAGCCCAAAAGTGCTGGACTCCTGTGTCTTCTAATTCATTGCTGCCCTTTCATCGGGAGCATAGCTGAAGCCTAAACTCCAGTTTGCATCACTGCTATTTTAGCTGCAGGGAAGGGTGCCGGATGCCTATCTTTACTCTGATATCTGCATACACACATGGCAACGATTAGAGCATTTAGGCGATACCACAATCCGAGAGGTTCTAGGACTGTCATAGGGGAGATTACATGAATCTGAAATCTGACAAATCAACAGCCTTTAATCTGTGCTATCTATTGTGTCCACCAAATGCTGATCAAGGTGTAAAATTCATCTTTACAACTGTGTAGGCATACCAGTCAGGATGAGAGTCAACCTTATGCCAAATAAGTGATCAGAGATAGAGCATTAAGTCAAGCTTGTGTCAGGGATGTAATCATTTTACTAAAATATTTGGGGCCTTTATTTTGTGTAAAAAGAGAGGGGTCAGTACCAGGACTAGCATCCAGTCAAGGGTTCTTAAAAAAAAAAATGAAGGGGGCTGGTGCTTTGGTACAGAGGGTAAAGCCTCCCCCTGCAGTGCTGGCATCCCATATGGGCATCAGTTCAAGTCATGGCTGCTCCGCTTCCTATCCAGCTCTCTGCTATGGCCTGGGAAAGCAGCAGAAGATGGCTCAAGTCCTTGGGCCCCTGCACCCACATGGGAAATCCCAAGGAAGCTCCTGGCTCCTGACTTAGGATCGCTCAGCTCTGGCTGTTGTGGCCATCTAGGGAGCGAACCAGCAGATGGAAGACCTCTCTATCTCTGCCTCTTACTCACTGTAACTCTGCCTTTCAAATAAATAAATAAATCTTTTAAAAAATGAAGGTGGAGCTTATGAGTGAACCCATAAACTACTCAAGAGACTTAGTTCTATTTGTTTATCTCTCCATCGATTCTGTTAACAAATATCACTCAACACTTACTATATGTGATGAAAAGATCAAGGGAACTGTTTCAAAGGGGACCACTGCTGGTTAGAAATATACTCAAAATAAATACCTACTGAACTGAACCAATACCTTGATCCAACTTCGTCATAATATATTGCACATTTCCAGTTCAATGTGTGTTTAGCTCTCACCTATACAGCACCCACTGGGGTCTTTCACTGTCTTGTAACTTTTAATTGCTGATGAGGCTCTGGCAAGTGCAGCTTATTCTAATGGACTAAAATTCTGTCAGTTGCTTTTACTTATATTTGGAAAAGTGCCCTATTCAATGCCAAATCTCTTTAATGGGGCTTTTATAGGTCCTTCCTTCAGAGCAAGGGAGGCCCTGGAAAGAGACCAGTGTGGGTTTAGGAAGTGCTGATGCATGCTTCTGAAAATGAATAGAAGGGGTGGCTCCTTTTGATATCTTTGATGATCACTTGCTGGAATGAATTTGATATGGATCAGCCACAGGGGCTGTAAATTGATAAATGATACAAGTGAATTTGTAGCAGCATCTAAGTCTATTGATTCCATCTCCTCTACAGTGTGGAAGTGCTATATGACCAGCAGCCTGAGGCTTTGCCTCTGTGCATGGCATTTGGGAGAACTGATTGCCCCAGAAATGAATGTACATTTATTTATTTTACTACCACAGGTGTCCTAGTTTTCTAAAGCTGCCATGACAAAGTAGTAGAAGTGGGTATCTGAAACAACAGAAGTGTACTGTGTGATTAGTTCTGGATGCTAGACACTCAAGATCAAGGTGTTGTCAGGGTTCCTCCCTTCCCAGAGCTGTGAGCAGAATCTGTTCCATGCCTCCTGCCTTGCTTCTGGCGGTTTGCTGTCACTCTTTATGGTAATTCCTTCACAAGTCAAATCACACCAATCTGTTTGTCTTCACATGGCTTTCTCCCAGAATGCATGCCTGAGTCCAATCCTGCCTTTTTAGGACAGCAGTCATATTAGATTGGAGCCCATTCCCCCACACAATACAAGTTCATAGTAGCTAATTACATCTGCAGGGATCCTATTTTTAAATTAATTGACATTCTGAGGAACTGGAGGTTAGAAAGTCAACATATGAATTTTGAGGGAATGCGATTCAACCCATAAAGATAGGGAAGGAATAGATAAGGCATATCCGGCTTCATGGAAGGAAGATAATGAAGGCAGCAGAACAATCTCAGAGGCCATCCATGACAGCACTCCGTAGAGGGGCCTCACAGACTTTGCAGGTTTGAACCATTGCTCCTTTTCACCTTTGTCAACTCTGGTTTGTGACCATTTTACCCAATCTGGTAAATCTGCTTACTAAGGTTTACTTGTAGAAATATTTTACTAAATAGGTCATGAAGGTAGAACAATTTGCTTTAGAAAAGTAATATTTATATTATATTTTCTACATTGGTTTCATCACAATTATACATGTTTATGGAAACCACTTATATACAATGAAACAAAATTCAAAGAATAGAATATATTTTCAAACCACATTTTGCATAGAAAATTCTATTAAAATGATTAAATGATCTTGAATCGCTAGTAATTTTTTTTAAAAAAATGAAATGCAGCTGTAAAATAATATTCACTATGTTTGATCAGCCTTATCTACCCCATATAGAAGTCCTCTTTGTAGCTGGGTTGAGACTATCACCAGCCTCAGTTTGCATTAATATTTCTTACTCTGCATTCAAGATAAGTATTTTTTTTCCTTTTTCATATATTACTCCATTGTTTGAATTTAGTAGCTACTTCCTTCAAATTTCTGCTGGAGAAACTTATAGTATAGTTGTTAGGATAATCCAGGTGGAGGAGATAATAAAACCTAATTTCGGAGTTGAAATGTCTGACCCTTCCTTATCATTGGATCTCAGCCTAAAATCTGCTAGGACATGTGGTTGTCTAGCAACCCACTAATGTCCTATAATGATCTCCAAATTGATGTCTGTGCCGAATGAATGTTCTAGTCCAAACCCAAAGCTTTATATGGTTAATTGAAAGCTAATGTGCTCATTAGCGGCTGTTAGGAAGGCTCAACAAGTGCAGTTTGCATGTGCTAAATGTTGAATATTTATTAGACATGTTGTTTAATACTGAGTAGGAGGGACTGGACAATCCATCTGGTGACAACTATGAGAATGAAATGATGGTGCAACTGCCCAGGCCAAAGGCAGGTTCAGGAGCTTTGATGTTCACAATACTGTTTACTTCAACTGCTTTTGTTTCCTCAGAGGCTCTGTTATTCCCAAGTCCAGACTACAGCCAGTGCAGGTGGTAGAGTCAGTTTCTTATTCTACTCCTTGTCAATCATCTCTATTTTATCACTGAGTTAGAAGAGAAGAAAAAAAATAAAACTTTATAGTTGATATCTACAAGAGCATTTTGACTGACATTAAAATAAGGCTGTTTAAATTTTCAGAAACAGTGCCTGCTTTTATTCCTGCTCACACAATCACCCTGTACTACCAGGAGTCATCCTCACATCTTTCTCCTTTGTTTTGTTTTCGGTTTTTTTAAGCTTTTTTAAGAGATGGCTACTTTGAGAAAATCATGTGAGGAGCTGTAACTAAAAAAAGATACATGATTAGTATTGCCTAAATTATTTAGTGGCTATACCAACCATCTATCATGAATTCAGGATTATGCTAGATTCTGTGGAGAGTAAAAAAGAAGTATCTCATGCAATTATCCTCCCCTAGTACCAAAGAACATACCTTCTTAGGTGATATAAATAGACCATTTCATAAGAAGCAAAATCAGATTCCCACTTGTTCTTTTAATCAGTTTTAATAATAAATCACTACTTTCATAGTATTCTCACAGGACTCACTTCCATTATTAGCTACATAACAGCCTTATTTAATTCTATCTTCTCTGATAATTTTTTAAGAGGTGCAATATTGACTTCATCTGTGCACCACGTGGATCTAGCATAGTGAAATACGACTCAGAACATAGTAGATGGCCAATTAGTATTTGTTCAATGATTATTTTAGACTGTCGCATCCAGTCCTCAAAGTTATTAACACGTATCTGTGATGTCTCTATATAAACTTAAAAACATCTCTATTATATATATGTATACACACACACACACACACACATATATATCCCATGTATCACCACAGATGTTAACACAACTTAGTTTCCTGAGTTGTAATGTCTGGTATATATTGCTTGTATATGTCTCTAGTCTAAGACAAATGAACAAGGAACATATAGGAGTCTAAATTTATTATGAGAAAATGCCAGCCTGTAACCAAAATTTAATATTAACTTGCAAATTTCTCTTATTCTCTGTTGTGATTGAACGGTACCTTGGAAATGATTGCAGCTTTTAGGGGGAAAAAGCAAGAAAATTTTTTAAAATTTTCAATATACGGCCGGCGCCGCGGCTCATTAGGCTAATCCTCCGCCTTGCGGCGCCGGCACACCAGGTTCTAGTCCTGGTCGGGGCACCGATCCTGTCCCGGTTGCCCCTCTTCCAGGCCAGCTCTCTGCTGTGGCCAGGGAGTGCAGTGGAGGATGGCCCAAGTCCTTGGGCCCTGCACCCCATGGGAGACCAGGAGAAGCCCCTGGCTCCTGCCATCTGATCAGCGCGGTGCGCCGGCCGCAGCACGCTACCACGGCGGCCATTGGAGGGTGAACCAACGGCAAAAGGAAGACCTTTCTCTCTGTCTCTCTCTCTCTCTCACTGTCCACTCTGCCTGTCAAAAATTAAAAAAAAAAAAATTAAAAAAAAAATTTCAATATAACTTTCAGAAACATAAGAAAAATATATGCATCTTTGAATTATAAGAAATAATATTATCTAGGCTGCTTATGTAGAAAGCAATGCAATTCCATACTTGTGCCTATACTTTTGTCAATATATGTGAGGGGCAATAGCTACTACATTCCTGAACAGAGGGGTGTTATCCTTTGGGAAAAGTTTTCAAAACTATGTGTTTAAAATCTATGTACTATTTAAGCTTTAACTGGTCATTTCATCAAATGTGCTATATTTTTACCATTCAGAATTTTGGGACACACTGATATTATTCTCTGCCTTTCTCCTCATCCTTTCTAACATCTTATTTTCTCTGCTTTTATATCTGAGTCATTGACCAAGTTCCTACTGCCTCCATCTACATGTTTTTATTTAGAGATTTTAGACTGATAATTCTTTCTTTAAATTAGCCAAGATCAGTTGTGTTTCAGTTCACTTAGCAGTTCATCTGCCAGTTAATTCTGAACTTTACCTCAGTTGCTCTTGATTTTTTTTTAATAAAAGTACACCTTAAAAAGTCCTTTCACAGCGAAGTGCTATATTATAAAAAAAACAAACAAAAAAATGGATACTTTGCAAATTTAGAAAGAAAAAAGTTTACTTCCATACAGTCAGAATTTGCTGAGGGAAAGTAGAGAATTTTTTTGTTGTTGTTGTTGTTAGAGCAGAGCTCAAGGCCAAGTCTCTCCTGGTTGTATTAGCTTATTCTCCAATCCACAAAAAGTCTTAGAGTTACATCTGGTAATGCTGATCTCCCTAGGAAAAACACTAGGAAAAACATAATAATGTACTTGCTAGGGGCCAGAAACTCTGCTACTTAATTCAAGTATGGCATGTATATTGTCATTTAATCTTAGTGTTTCATTCTCTTACACTCTCTCATAACACACACACACACACACACTCCACTAAGGAGCATCATTGCTGTCATTTCTCATAGAGTAGGAAACAAAAAAGAACCAGGAATCACAGCCACAGTGCGGGTGGGGGCTGGGAGGAACAGGCTCTGGATGTGTCTCCACAGCACTTAGTGAGTCTCTTAAAAAGAACCCCCTCAGGGCCTCAAATTCAAACACTCAGCCACCCAGACAGGTGTTATATGCAAGGAGGCTAGATAAATAAGAATATACTCTTGGTTTGCTACAGAAGAGAATCCATATATTACAAGGGTTTTTTTTTTTTTTTTCATATTTTATCTGTTTAGCTGCCTCCGACTAACGTATTAACTCCATGAGGGTGGTTTAATTTTTACAACAGTACTTTTTTATTATTGTCTATTTTTGAAAGCACAGCTTTGTTGACATAGAATTCTCACATCACAAAATAAACAATAGAAAGTGTATAATTATGTGGTTTCATATATTCAGAGTTGTGTATTCATCTTCACAGCTCAACTCCAGGCCATTTCCATCATCCCATAAAGAAACTTGTTACTCATTGGCAGACATTCCACCATTTCCATGCCTGCCCACCACCACTCCAGGCACTACCCCAATGCTAGGCAACCTCAGAAGCATCATATTATGCATATACCCCCATTTTGTATAATCTTAGTTGATATACACTGGGTTTTTCCCTATGTTTTGGCAATTAGTAATAATCCTTCTATGAACATTTGTGTATAGGTTTGTATGAACATATGTTTTCTCTTCTCTTCCTTTTTTTCTTCTCTTGTACCCCTGGAAGTGGAATTACTAGGTCATATGGAAACTGTGTTTAACTTCTGAGAAACTGTCAAAATTGCTCTTGAAATGTACCATTTTGCATTCCAATCAACAGTGTATGAGTATTCCAAGTTCCAGCAGGGCCCATTCTTACTTGTTTTCAGATGAAACATACTTAACAAAGGATCACTTCACACAGACATGAAATTCAGAGGATTTTGCAAAGGTTAATTTGCATTGCTGTTATATTCTCTGGAAAGAAAATGAAAGTAGCAAAGAAGAGTTCAATATAGCTGATATTTGGGCAGCTAGATTTCTAGCCTCCTGGCCAACAAAATATCTTATCTAAATAGCAATCTCAGATGTTCTTTCTCAATTTTTGAAGATAATCAACTTGAAGTTCCTATTGCACATGGGTTCCTTCATTTCCTTTGCTTTTTATTAGTCTGGAAAAACACATCTGATCTGGTTCCCAGATTAAGCTTGATCACATCAACCACATGTGAAATGCCCGATTCAGGGGCTGGCATGTAGAAAGTGCTCACGATGTATATAATTATGAGTATCATTGCAGTCATTAGTATTTTTAAAATATGTACTGAAAAAGCAGTGGTTATTAACAATGCCAAATGATCATACTTTTTCCATGATCCAACGTAGATATGACTTTCCTATCTAAATTTTCCAAATGTTTAAGATTCTAAACAACAATATCCATGTTTTCTTACACAAAGAAAAATGATCTCCAGTCAAAACTGGGGACTTTTGTACATTCTAAGCTTATGTTACCTCTAAATCTTTGACTTAAAGATTGTTAAGTCAGATGATACAAGGTATTCCATGGTGTCTAACCATGTGATGAATACATGTTAGTACCTTTGTAAGCATATGCTCAATGATAGAATGAAGGAAAATACGAAAGGAAAGGGAAGGGAGGGAAAGCAGAGATAGAATTATGAAATTTAAGAATGCTCCTGGGGTATAGATAGGTAGGGATTCACTTTCTGTAGAAAGCCAGAATCTGGCCATCACCGCGGCTCAGTAGGCTAATCCTCCACCTGCAGCACCGGCACACCGGGTTCTAGTCCCGGTTGGGGCGCCGGTCCTGTCCTGGTTGCTCCTCTTCCAGTCCAGCTCTCTGCTGTGGCCTGGGAGTGCAGTGCATGGCGGCCCAGGTCCTTGGGCCCTGCAACCGTATGGGTGACCAGGAGGAAGCACCTGGCTCCGGATCAGCACAGCGCACCGGCCACAACACGCCAGCCATAGTGGCCACTTGGGGGGTGAGCCAACGGAAAAAGGAAGACCTTTCTCTCTGTCTCTCTCTTTCTCACTGTCTAACTCTGCCTGTAAAAAAAAAAAAGCCAGAATCTGCATAAATTAAGTATTTCTGACATGTGTTGTGCAATACCATAATACGTGAGGTTTCTTGGATATTTGCCTACCTCTGACTAGAGATGATGATGGCTGGGCTTAAACAATCTAATGGATATGTGACTCAACGACTACACAGAAACCTGGAATCTAGGGGAATGATGATGCACCTTTGCTAGAGCTACCAGGATGTCTTAGAGGAAAAGAATAAACAGGTGAGTATAAGAAGTTCACTAATTCAAAACTGATTAAAAGAAAGTTCCAAAAAATTATAACTACTGCAATTTGGTAGAAAAATATGACTTTTCAAGCAGAACGACAAATGCTCAGAGATAAAGCAGAGTCAAGTTCCAACCACCAATACCTTCAGTTTTAGAAAAGCTCTCAAGATCAGCCTACGTGAAAGAAAAAAATACACATTAAAATACAGACTTTGGGGACTGGCGCTGTAGCACACTAGTCTAAGCCTCCACCTGGGGTGCCACCATGCCATATGGGTGCAAGTTCATGTCCTGGCTGCTCTTCTTCTGATCCATCTCTGTGCCATGCCCTTGGGAAAGCAGTGGAGGATGGCCCAAGCACCTGGGCCCCTGCACCCGCATGAGAGACCCGTAAGAGACTCCTGGCTTTGGATCAGCCCAGCTCCAATTGTTGCAGGCACTAGGAGAGTGGAGAAGACTTTCTCTCTGTCTTTCCCTCTCACTGTCTGTAACTCTACCTTTCAAATAAATAAATCTTAAACACACACACACACACACACACACTTTATAATCAGGAGTCATGAAAGCAGAAGCCTGTTCTCTTAAACACTAGAACTAAAAAATAACTGTCCTGACATCATGGAGGTAGCAGAACCAGTCTTTCTCCAACATCAACAAATGTCTGAATCCATTACACCAATCTTCTCTTCTTTCAACTCTCCTTCATCTAGAACTCAAACTGGAAAAAGTTCAACGAGCTAATACATCTAGAATTAAAACTGGGAAAAGTTCAGTGAGCTAATCTGTATTAGTGCTATTTTACTCCCAAGGGTATTTGCATTTTATTTAAAGTGAGTCCCTTCTGTTTATATCATTACTTTCTCCTTTCCTCTTTCATCATCTACAGTGATAAAGTATTCCATTTTAAAAGGTAAAATATTACTCTTACAGATATGAAATGAAAATGTTTCCAAGAATTTAACCAGTAAGATGTCACAAGTGGTTTAAAAGAGAACTCTACAGATCACACAATTATAGACAAGGAATGACAACTTTACAAATGCAAACTAGTAAAATTGATCTATAGCCGCAGGGTGATAATTAATTTAATTATAAGATATGTTTGTTATATGAACAGAAATTATTTTCATTATGATCGGTTTTTTTTACAGGTCTTATCTTTACAGAACTATAAAAAATTTCTATTAAAGATAAAAGCTACTCAGAGCACCCCTGTATTTCAGTTTTCATAACTAGTTTTTACAAAAGATTAGATGACTTAGGCTCTTTCTAATTCACATCTCTCATTACTTTCTACCATAAAGAAAAAAGTAGAAACATGAAAAATAAAAGCGTAAGACAGGCAATGAATTGAGAAGTCTGAAAAAACTTACACCCTGGAAATCCAGACTTGTCACCAATAACCTTCCTCATGCCTCAAATTCCTGAATTATGTGATTATTAATAGATACCACACTAGTTTAAACATAAAGTGAAAACATAAATCACAAGAGATTCTAGATTTATTATACTCATGGATAAATGGCAAGGCCTTCATTGCACATTCACTGGACATCAATGGAATAATATGATCCTTGCTGAAGTAAAATTTGTTCTTGACTAGAATGACAAGAGTAATTAATGCTTCTACAGAAAAGCCCTGATCCTAGATACATTATGCCACATGAACAAAAATTCCCCTATCCATTCCTCCCTCATCTGTGCTTAATATTGAGTTATGAGTCACACAATGACAGCACTCCAGAGACAGGCGAACTGGGGCTGAGCTAACCCTGGGACACAAAGCACCCAGCCAGGACCTCAGGAATAGCACATTCACCTTCCTAGAGCAGAGCCAAGAAGAAAACTTCTTTTATCGATCATGGTCCTAGAGAAAGATATCCAGGGCTCATGTGAGGCTTACTGGCTGGCTATTTAGACAGATATGTCCCTTCCCACCACACACAGACAGATAGACACACACACACACACACACACCATTTTTCACTCCCTCATCATGACTACTCATTTAGCAGCAAAGCCATCCTACTAGTGTGATAACTGATTGGAATAATTCTATGCATTTCACACAAGAGTTATTCAAGTTTGCATTTATATTTTGCTAATGTTTATGGAACACTACTTCATCAGCCACATTACATTCATTATCTAATGTTACTCAAACAAGGCTATAACATAAGCCCGATATTATCTCATCTTACAGATAAAGATGGACTAAGTGATTTGCTTAATGTTCTGTAGGTAATCAATAGTAAAAGCAAGACTTGAACCTGAATCTGGCTGATAGCAGACTCCATAGTTGTAAGCATAGCAATATAAAGCCTCAACATGACATTCCTCCCAAATGATCCTTAATCATACTCCTGGGAAAGTAAAGACTGTGTTGCTTCCCTCAGAAAGATAAATGGTGAATTTTTTTATACCCTCCCTCAGACTGAGTGTTACCATTGTCTTTTCAGGCTACTGTAAACTTAGACCCAGAGCACAGGAATGCAAGAAGAAAACTAAAGACCTAAGGCAGCACACACAGAAGGGCTGCTGCTGTACCTCCTGCTCTCTGGCTATTTTCTTTTTCCCCCACAATGAACTCAGTCTAACAAAGGGAGAAAAATAGGATTTGCCTTTCACTAGTTTGTTCTGAGCAGCAGGAATTTTCTTGAGCAGAGTAAATAAGTACAATGAGATCTGGGAGTTCTTTGTAAGATCCCTCAAACTTCACCTATTACAGAGACTTCTATAAGTCCATTAGAAATTCCTCCTATAAGCAATTCTTATAAGCGTAGCAGGTGAAGTCACCACCTGCAATGCTGGCATCCTATATGGGTGCTGGTTCGAGTCTCCACTGCTCCACTTCCAATCCAGCTCTCTGCTTTGGCCTGGGAAAGCAATAGAAGGTGGCCCAAGTACTTGGGCCCCTGCATCCATGTGGGAGATCGGGAAGAAGCTCCTGGCTTTGGATTGCCCCAGCTCTGACCGTTGTGGCCATTTGGGGAGTGAACCAGTGGATGGAAGATAGCTCTATTTATCCCCCTCTCTGTAACTCTGCCTTTGAAATAAATAAATCTTTAAAAAAAAATCTTTTCTCTGTGATAAGTATTGTAGGCAATTAAGTTAAAGCAAATTTTGTAGGAAGACAAATTTTAGCTAAATAGCTTATTAACTGGGTAAGTTCCTGACATCCTTCAAACCACTTCTTCAACTGGAAAGACTAATTTACTGACCAAGGAAAGTGGGTTGTACAAATTTCCACTTTTAAATGCAAATTTACCTGAAATTACTACCACACATTGTGATTCAGCTTACACAATAACCTTTCTCTTCAAATGGGAAAATGGCTATACCGGCAGAAAAAGGAATACTCAAAAATTAAAGAATGAACCAAAAAGATGGAGAAAGAAAAGCACCAAGACATAGTTTGACTGAATCACAAAGTCACCTCAAGGCAAGAGTCCCTTCTTCAAAACCTATGCCAGGCGGTAGTCAGGAGGACATTAACTCGAAGGATTTGACAATGTTGAAGGACAGTAAATCACATGCTATTGCCCCAGAACAAACATTTCCTCTGATGGTTCAGTATCCGCTTCAGGCTTTATACGCATCTTAGACACAACAGACTTTCAAGAGCATGCAGAGCCCCGGGACAAATATGTATTTAGCCATTGTTGCATCTTTAAACAGTGCAAAACGGAATCACTGCATTCATATTTCATTTTGTTTCCCACAAAAAAGATGCTTGCAGCATCAAGCAAAACACAGCTTGAGTCAATCAACTAGCCTCCCACTCATAAAGATACGTAATGCAAGAGGAAAAAAGTCATATAGGAATTTATCATTTCTCATTGCCCTTTTCAGCCCAGTCTGTCACCAACATCAATCCCATACACCATACTCATGTCCAGTATGTTTTAACAAAGGAATAGAAGCCATAATCAGATTATGTGTACAAGTGTGTTCTACTCACCTCTCTGTCATTTAGAATTACTATCTACCATTGTTGGATTTTCAGAGATTCCCCAAAGCCCAGCCTGTCACCAGCTCTGTCATTTTTAACCAATGTTCAATATTTCTCCCTATTTACATATTTAAAAGAGATATTTTAAAATAATCAGAATAGATGAGTCTATTTTGTTAGTGCTTCGAAGAGCTTCTAGGAGCAAAGTTCATAAAGAACACAACTAGGATGATTCCATATGTGACAGAAATCTCTGGATCACAACTAGGATAATAGCTGCAAAATACCACCATGAATATGTATTGAGAGCTCACAGGTGTGTTAAGGCTAGGCTTTGTTATATTGCTCACAGTCACAACTTAACAAAAGCATCTCTCATTAAGGAAGAGGCACATGGGTAGAAATCAAAAGCCCAGGATTCTGCTCCAGAAACTGAGGCATTCTATCTTAACCCTCTCGGAGTTCTTCCCTTTGAACAGGATTTACCCAACTCTCTCAAAGGACTATGGTAAGACTCAAAAGAGCATGAATAGAAAAGTACTTTATAATCTAAATATTATATAGATGTTAAGCTATACACAAAGTCATTATATTATAAAACAAACAACATTCTGGGACTTTAATGAAGCCAAGGCGAATACAATTATTGCAATTAATTCTTCCTATCCTATAAATGTACAATAGCACTAGAGACAAAATATTTAAAAAGCTTCAAGATCTCATGGTCAGATATGTTCACACACTAGCATAGTGTGTCACCAATCTACCTCAGTGTCTGACTATCTAGGATGACAGTTAATGCCTCAGCAAAAGTCCAAAAGTAATTTTTCAGTATTGCTTTATAAACACCAGAAACTAATGTCAAATTCTCCCATGTCAAAGAGCTAAAGTACAGTGGCAGGTGGGGTGTACTCACAAGTACAGTTAGCACACAATGCCAAAACCTTTCTCAAATCCTAATTCTTCCTTTCTATCTCACAAGTGTGGTTTAGTATATGAGTACCAGGAGAGCAGAGAATATCTCTCTCTCATCTCCAGATTTTCAAATTGAAAATGGTGAGGTGTCTTAATTATTAGGAACATGTTGGAACTATTGTAAATAAAAATTTTAAAAACACAGCCAATATAGTTTGAAATTTTATTTAAGGTATACAAATTTCACGTATTTCATATATACATATTCAGGAACATGATATTTTCCACCCTACCCTGCCTCCTTTTCATGCTCCCACCCTTCTTTCTCCTCCCTCTACTATTTCCATTCTTATTTTTTACAAAGATCTATTTTCAGTTAACTTTATACTCACAGTTTATACTAATACGTAACTTTATATTAATGCAGTTATAACCATACACTAAGTAAATAGTTCAAATAGTATGAAGAAAAAATACTGTTCCTCAACAGTTGAGATAAGGGCTGTTCAAAATCATTGCATCTCAAAGCATCAATTTCACTCTGATAGATTACCTTTTAGGTACTCTCAGTTGCAACAGTTCAGGGAGAACATATGGTATTTGTCTTTTTGGGGACTGGCTTATTTCACCAAGTATGGTTTCCAGCTGTGGCCATTTTGTCGCAAACAGTATTTCTTCTTTTTTAAATCACTGTGTACTATTCCATAGTGTATATATACCATAGATTTTTTTTATCCAGCCAACAGTTGGACGCTTGGGTTAATTCCGTATCTTAGCTAGTGTGAATTGAGCTGCTATAAATGGAGGGGTACAGCTCTTTCATATGCTTATTTCTTTCCATTTGGGTAAATTCCCAGGAGTGGGATGGCTGGCTAACATGGTAGGTCTATTTTCAGATTTCTGAGGTATCTCCATACTACCCTCCACAGAGGCCGCACCAATTTACATTCTTACCAACAGTGGATTAGGGTACTTTTTTCCCCACATCCTTGCCAGCATTTGTTGTTTGTTGATTTCTGTATGAGAACCAATCTAACTGGGGTGGTTGGCTTTTCCCTGATGGCTAGTGATAATGAGCATTTTTTCATGTGTCTGCTAGCCATTTGGATTTTCTCTTTTGAAAAATGCCTGTTTAAGTTCTTTATACATTTCTTAACTGGATTGTTTTGTTGTTGTTGAGCTTCTTGAGCTCTTTATATATTCTGGATATTAATCCTTTATCAGTTTTATGGTTTGCAAATATTCTCTGCCATTCTATCTGTTGCCACCTCACTTTGCTCAGCATCATTTGTTAAACAGTCTGTCCTTGCTCCGAGGATTGCTTTTAGCTCCCTTGGCAAAGGTAAGTTGTTTGTAGATGAATGGATTTTCTATTCTATTCCATTGGTATACACATTTTTTTGGGGGGGCCCGTACCAGACTGTTTTGATTATAACTGCCTTGTAGTATGTTTTGAAACCTGATATTATGATGTCTCCAACTTTGTTTTAGTTGTATATGATTGCTTTAGGTATTTGGTGTCTCTTGTATTTCCAATTTTAGCATTTTTTTAAGATCTGAGAATGACATTGGTATTTTGATTGGGATTACACTGCATCTTAAATTGCTTCCAGTAGTACGGACATGTTGATGATGGCGAATATTCCAATCCATGAACATGGAAGATTTTTCCATTTTTTGTGTCTTCTTCTATTTCTTTTAGTGTTTTGCACTTTTCTTTTTTAAACTTTTATTTAGTAAATATAATTTCCAAAGTACAGTTTATGGATTACAATGGCTTTTTCCCCCCAATAACTTCCCTCCCACCAGTACCCCTCCCATCTCCCGATCCCTATCCGATTCCATTCACATCAAGATTCCTTTTCAATTATCTTTATATACAGAAGATCAATTTAGTATATATTAAGTAAAGATTTCATCAGCTTGCACCCACACAGAACATAAAGTGTAAAAATACTCTTTAGGTACTAGTTATAGCATTACTTCACATTGGACAACACATTAAGGATAGAGATCCCACATGAGGAGTAAGTACACAGTGACTCCTGTTGTTGACTTAACAATTTGACACTCTTGTTTATGGCATCAGTAATCTCCCTAGGCTCTAGTCATGAGTTGCCAAGGCTATGGAAGCCTTTTGAGTTCGCCAACTTCGATCTTATTCCAACAGGGTCATAGTCAAAGTGGAAGTTCTCTCCTCTCTTCAGAGAAAGGTACCTCCTTCTTTAATGGCCCCGTTCTTTCCACTGGGATCTCACTCGCAGAGATCTTTCATTTAGGTCCTCTTTTTTTTTTCCCCCAGAGTTTCTTGGCTTTCCATGCCTACAATACTCTCATAGGATCTTTAGCCATATCTGAATGCCTTAAGGGCCGATTCTGAGGCCAGAGTGCTGTTTAGGACATCTGCCATTCTATGAGTCTGCTGTGTAACCTGCTTCCCATGTTGGATCGTTCTCTCCCTTTTTTATTCTATCTTTTAGTATTAGCAGACACTAGTCTTGTTTGTGTGATCCCTTTGACTCTTAGTCCTATCAGTGTGATCAATTGTGAACTGAAATTGATCACTTGGACTAGTGAGATGGCAGAGGTACATGCACTCTTGATGGGATTGTATTGGAATCCCCTGGCACATTTCTAACTCCACCATTTGGGGCAAGTCCGATTGAGCATGTCCCAAATTGTACATCACCTCCCTCTCTTATTCCCACTCCTATATTTAACAGGGATCACTTTTCAGTTAAATTTAAACACCTAGGAATAAATGTGTGTTACAGAATTCAATCAATAGTATTAACTAGAACAAAAAAAAAACTAAAAGGGATAAAATATTAAATTGTACATCAACAGTAAGGACAAGGGCTGATCAAGTCACTGTTTCTCATTGTGTCCATTTCACTTCACCAGGTTTCCTTTTTTGTGGTTGGTTAGTTTTCACCAATCAGGGAGAACATATGATATTTGTCCCTTTGGGACTGGCTTAATTCACTCAGCATAATGTTTTCCAGACTCCTCCATTTTGTTGCAAATGACCAGATTTCATTGCTTTTTACTGCTGTATAGTATTCTATAGAGTACATGTCCCATAATTTCTTTATCCAGTCTACTGTTGATGGGCATTTGGGTTGATTCCAGGTCTCAGCTATTGTGAATTGAGCTGCAATAAACATTGAGGTGCAGACAGCTTTTTTGTTTGCCAATTTAATCTCCTTTGGGTAAATTCCAAGGAGTGGGATGGCTGGGTTGTATGGTAGGGTTATATCCAGGTTTCTGAGGAATCTCCAGACTGACTTCCATAGTGGCTTTACCAGTTTGCATTCCCACCAACAGTGGGTTAGTGTCCCTTTTTCCCCACATCCTCTCCAGCATCTATTATTGGTAGATTTATGAATGTGAGCCATTCTAACTGGGGTCAAGTGAAACCTCATTGTGGTTTTGATTTGCATTTCCCTGATTGCTAGTGATCCTGAACATTTTTTCATGTGTCTGTTAGCCATTTGGATTTCCTCTTTTGAAAAATGTCTATTGAGGTCCTTGGCCTATCTCTTCAGTGGGTTGTTTGTTCTGTTGTTGTGGATTTTCTTGATTTCTTTGTAGATTCTGGTTATCAACCCTTTATCTGTAGTATAGTTTGCAAATATTTTTTCCCATTCTGTCAGTTGCCTCTTAACTCTCCTGTTTCTTTTGCAGTACAGAAACTTCTCAATTTGATGCATTCACACTAGTTAATGTTGGCTTTTACTGCCTGTGCTCCTGGGGTCTTTTCTAGGAAGTCTTTGCTGGTACCTATATCTTGCAGGGTTTCTCCAATGTTCTGTAATAATTTGATGGTGTCAGGTCATAGATTTAAGTCTTTAATCCATGTTGAGTGAATTTTTGTGTAAGGTGAAAGGTTGGGATCTTGCTTCATGCTTCTTCATGTGGAAATCCAGTTTTCCCAGCACCATTTATTGAATAGACGGTCCTTACTCCAGGGATTGGTTTTGGATTCTTGATCAAATATAAATTGGCTGTAGATGTTTGGGTTGATTTCTGGTGTTTCTATTCTATTCCATTGGTCTATTCATTTATTTCTGTACCAGTATCATGCAGTTTTGATAACTGCCATGTAGTATGTCCTGAAATCTTGTGTTGTGGTGCCTCCAGCTTTGTTTTTGTTGTACAAGATTGCTTTAGCTATTCAAGGTCTCCTGTGTCTCCATATGAATTTAAGCATCATTTTTTTCCAGTTGGGCCAACAAGGTGTCAATTTTGTTTATTTTTTCAAAAAACCAGCTCCTCGTATGGATGATTTTTTGTAATTTTTTTTTGGGGGGGGGATTCAATCCTATTGATTTCTTCTCTGATTTTCATTATTTCTCTTCTATTAGATTTGGGTCTGGTTTGCTGCAGATTTTCTAGATCCTTGAGATGAATTGAAAGCTCATCTATTTGGTGCCTTTCCAATTTCTTGATGTAGGCACCTATTGATATAAACTTTCCTCTTAACACTGCTTTTGCTGTATCCCGTAAGTTTTGGTATGTTGTGTTGTTACCCTCTTTTACTTCCAGAAAATCTTCGATTTCTCTTTTGATTTCTTCTATGACCCATTGTTCATTCAGGAGCATGTTGTTCAACCTCCATGTGTTTACATATGTTCTAGGGATTCCTGAGTTGCTAATTTCAAACTTCATTATCCTATGGTCTGAGAAGCTGCATGGTATGATTTTAATTCTTTTGAATTTGCTGAGACTTGCTTTATGGCCTAGTATGTGGTCAGTCCTAGAGTAGGTTCCATGTACTGCTGAGAAGAATGTAAAGTCTTTATGTGTAGGATAAAAAGTTCTGTAGATATCTGTTAGATCCATTTGGCTATAGTGTCGTTTAAACCTACTGTATCCTTGTTGATCTTCTGTCTGGTTGATCTGTCTATCTCTGAGAGTGGAGTATTGAAGTCCCCCAGTACTATTGCATTGGAGTCTAAATCTCCCTTTAAGTCCCTTAACAAATCTTTTAAATAAACCAGTGCCCTGTAATTAGGTGCATATACATTGATAATCATTATATCTTTCTGTTGAATGGATCCCTTAATCATTATATAGTGCCCCTCTTTGTCTCTCCTAACAGTTTTTGTGTTAAAGTTTATTTTGTCCGGTATTAAGATGGCTACGCCCGCTCTTTTTTCATTTCTGTTGGCATGGTATATCTTTTCCAGCCTTTCACTTTCAGTCTGCATGCATCATTGTTGGAAAGATGTGTTTCTTGTAAGCAGCAAATAGATGGGTTTTGTTCCTTAACCCAATCAGCCAATCGCTGTCTTTTAACTGGACAGTTCAGGCCATTAACGTTCAATGTGACTATTGATAAGTAGTAACTTTGCCCTGCCATTTGCCAAAGATATTTTCTAATATATGCTTTGAGTTTCCTGTGATCTTTTGCTGTGAGGTTTCCTTCCTTTACCTTCTTTCATAATAGTGACCATGTTTCTGTGTTTCTGTGTGTAACACATCTTTAAGCATCTTTTGCAGGGCTGGACGAGTGGCAACAAATTCTTTCAATTTCTGTTTGCTATGAAAGGTCTTTATTTCACCTTCATTCACAAATGAGAGCTTTGCAGGATATAATATTCTGGGCTGGCAGTTTTTCTCTCTTAGTACCTGGACTATGTCTCGCCATTCCCTTCTAACCTGTAGGGTTTCTGATGAGAAGTCTGTATCCTCTGAGAGTAATCTGATGTTTCTCTCTTGTACATTTTAGAATCTTTTCTTTGTATTTCACTGTGGTGAGTTTGATTACAATGTGTCGTGGTGAGGATCTCTTTTGGTCATGTTTACAAGGGGTTCTATGTGCTTCCTGTACTAGGATGTCTCTGTCCTTCTCCAAACCTGGGATGTTCTCTGCTAGTATCTCATAAAAAGACCTTCTAATCCTTTCTCTCTCTCCATGCCTTCAGGAACGCCTACAACCTGAATGTTGGGTTTTTTTTATAGTATCCTGTAGATTCCCAACAATATTTTTTGGATTTCTAATTTCCTCTTTTTTTGTTTGGTTTGACTGTATACTTTCCTGTGCTCTGTCTTCTAAGTCCAATATTCTCTCTTCTGTTTCACTGACTCTGTTTTTAAGGCTCTCTAATGTGTTTGTCATTTGATCTATTGAGTTCATTTCATTTTGATTTCTCTTCACTATCACACTTTCCTGGTCTGCTAGTTTCTGAGTTTCATTTTGATTCCTCCTTAAGATTTCATTTTCAAGAGAGATTTTCTATCCTGTCCAGTAAGGATTTATGTAGCTCAAGCATTTGTTTATAAGAACATTTAGAAGTTTTCAAAAATTTTTTGAAGTCTGTATCTTGCATTTCTTCCATCTCATCATCTTCATAATCTTGGCTTGGGGTGTCTTGTTCATTCCGGGGCATCATAATGTCTTCCTTTTTCTTGTTTCCTCAGTTTCTGTGTTTATTGCCTGGCATTGTAGAGATATTCTTTGGATTTGGATTCTTCTTCCCTTGCTGTGGTGTTTTTCTTGTTATACTATGACTGTATTAAGTGGACTATCTGCTTTTGATGGAGCCTTAGAGGCTTGAGATGGGTGTGGCCAGAGAGCTCTGTTTGGTTCCTCAGGGTTAAGGGTATGTGAAAGGTGGCACTCCCAGGTTAAGCATGGTAAATTTTTTTTTTTTTTGATTCAAAAGTAATTCTGCACAGCTGAGCAGAATTGGAGGTAGTTAACAGGCGAATGATATACCAACCAGAGCCAGCGATTGGAAGCTCTTTTCCAAGGACCACACAGGGAGTCTGTGCTGCCCTCAGTGTGGGCTCAAATTCTCCTGCAGTCTCTCACTGGGTTACCAAGGTTACCGAATAGTGTCTCTGGAGAGCACTAATGTGAACTGAGTTCTCTCCCCCACCGTCTCTTTTTTCACAGCCTCAGTTCATTAGCTCCACACATTCACTGGGTCCTAATCTCCTGTTATTTCTCACACACACACACACACACCCCAGTCAGGTTTTTCTGCTTGGCTGTGGGTGAGCACAGCCCTGACGTCGCGCAGCTTTTACGTATGACCAATATGGTTCCTGATCTTTGTCTTGCTCGCCTTTGAGAGGTGAGCGGAGAGAGAGAAACTCCTGTTCATATTGGTCCCCTTTTTTTTTTTCCCTCTCTTCTCTAGTTATCCTGGTGAAATTTCTCCCACGGGGCTTCAAACCTCGTTCCCTCTAGGCTCCTCCTTCTGCTTTCCCACCTGTGTTTCAGGCTATTGAGGTTTGGCTCACCTCACGTTCCATCGTTGGTGCATAGATTCCGCCACTGGTGTCCCGAGCTGTAGGCTCCCATGCCCTCCACACAGGTCCACCATGAATCACTAGTTCCAGAAGAGTTTCCTCTGCTGTTTCTTCCCCAACTCTCCCTTGAACCTGCAGTATCTCCACTTTTATTAAACTTCTGGGACTATCAGTGTACTCCCTTCCTATTCCGCCATCTTGCACTTCTCATTGTAGATTTTTCACATTCTTGGTTAAATTTATTCCAAGGTATTTAATTTTTTGTAGCTATTGTGATCGAAATTGATCTTAGAAGTTCTTTCTCAGCCATGGTATTGTCTGTGTATACAAAGGCTATTGATTTTTTTGTGTTAATTTTATATCCTGCCACTTTACTAAACTTTTATGAGTTCCAATAGACTTAGCGGAGTCTTTTGGATCCCCTATATATAGAATCATGTCATCTGCAAGTAGGGATAGTTTGACTTCCTCCTTCCCAATCTGTATCCCTTTGATTTCTTGATAGGTTGTATTTAAATGCAGTTACATTGTCAAATTTAAAATATAAAAGTTTAGTCAAAATGGAAAAATTTAAAACACAAAATGTTTCAGTATTTTCATGTAACTTTCATCCTGTATTTCCGATCACCCTTTATGTCCAAACCTGGATCAGCATTCCTGATCCGTCAGGCTTAAAAGAACTAACCAATTGTGATCTAGAACCTTGGATAGCAGCCTCCTCCATATGTCTTGCTAATCCTGTCCTCTACAAATATTCCACCCTGGTCACAAAACCCTCAAGTGCATGAATTCTGCTGTATTTTCTCCCTTTCTTTTTGCTTCAGGCTATCAATCCTATGGTCAGCTACCAATAGAGACACAGGTCAATGTCTGATTCCATTCATCATTTATACTCAGCTTCTCAAAAAAGTTTGACTATTCCAGTCTGCGCATATATCACAATCACTATACACTCAGAGATCACCTTAATTCTCCAGTCTGATGTTCTTTTTCCTAATGCAGTTATAACTACTTAAGGAATCATTTTGTACATCAATATAATCTCAAATATAGATCAGTAAGTCCATATTGGTTGAGGGAGCCATACAAAATATTTTCATTATAAAAGGTACATTTTTAAATAAGAAAATATTTGTACCCTCCAGTGTATACCTCCTAAAAAATAATCCTCTCTCACTGAGTGTGGGAAGAACTTGTGAATATGCTAGAAATTAAAACATCAAACTCTGATTTTCTGATAAATCTATTCATCAGGAAACATTTTAGACCCAGATCTAAAATAAGGACACATCTGAGGAATTGAGGAAATAAAATTTATGGAAACAATGAGTCCTATACTCAAGCTTTCTCATAAATGAAATAATATGAGACCTACAGAGACCTTGGGTTTTGTTGGAGTGAACAACGCTTTTGTTTCTCGGGGGATGAAGATCCCTGAGGAGCTCTCCTGTGTTCACCTAAGGTAGTGGTGTTGGCCAGAAGTCAGCATGGGGAAAGGAACCAGGCAGATCAGAGTATCCAAAATAGGTGTCCTCCAGGATTTTATCTACATCCCTGTAAAATGGTCACAGCAAACACCCAGAAATACCTTATGCTCCCCAGTCAAGCCATAGTTATGCTCCTTAGCTGGAAGCAGTATGAACAATCATTGTAAGGGTTCTGTGTATCAATATTGTTACTTGTGTAACCCCTGTATTTCAGGCTATGCAGTTCTTTTTGTCTGACCTTGCACTGCCTAGGAATTTTCTATTTCCATCAGTTTAGGGACTGTCAGAGAACAAACATGGCTGTAATCTACCAGATGTTTGGAAATGTCAGCTCTTTTGTTACTGTACAATATTCTTGGCACTAACAAAAATAAAACAAATAAAAATTGTCTTCAAGAGAAAGTGACAAATATAGATGTTTAATTATAATGAGAATGAGAAGTGGCGCAATTGTTCTATGTCAACTATAAACAAAGCACTGCAGTAGAACAGTGATAAGAAGAACTAAGTCTCTCCTAGCAAGGTATTAGGTTCGAAGATAAATAGAAAAATGCCAGAACAAATCAGAGTCAGACAAACAGAAGTTTAAAGTTAGATATTCATGCAAACAGTAACAAATAGAAAACTTAAACTAAAAATCCTAAACTGAGACATCTAATGTGGGAGAAGAGAAAGATTATACATGCCAAGGACTTACTAAGAACCCTGAGGGGCAAGGGTCATTGTCACTAAGTTCGGAGACAGTTGGCATTGCCTCTCTGTCCCTGAGCCATTTCCATGCTTTCTGCTCTGCGGGGATAGTTTTGAATGGTGCTTTATTTCCATATAAGCCTTAATGACACTGATCCAAGCAGATACCAGTACAGAATTATAGAGGAAGCCCCACTGAACTAGCACTGGCAAAGGCAGACCAACACAGGCATAATGGAAGCCACGATGTGCAGGAAGTGCCTATGTGTGAAGCAAAGGGTGTCAGCATGGTGAGACGACCCCTGAGGGCAGCAGATGCACAGAGAAGACAGAAGCAGAGGGCTCCATGTAGAAATGAATGAAGAAAACCAAATGGAGGCATAGACCATAAGATACACGATAAAGGGGGAAGATTAGGAAGAAAAACAGGCGGAATCCATGAAGCACAAGTTAGCCCAGACTCCAAAAGAGAGACAGATACCAGGCAGAGATACGGCGATTATCTTCACAGCCAGCCCTGTGGAGTGAAACCGCAGTGTTTGCCTCTGAATTTCATGAGACTGTTCATTCAGCATGTTCTACACGACACCTTGCCCTAGAAACAGTTTGCATTTTTTTAGGACAAGAAAATCTCTTCCATGCTTTTCTCCCCTCTCCATTTAGCCTGTCACCTCTCCTCTCCACTGTGAGGTTTCAGCAATATTGCTTTCCATTTTCAAAGCACACATAACAACAAGGAACCTATTGTGATCATTCTGATATTTTTAAGGAACCTTATTTTCTGATGAGGATTTTAGGAACCACAGAGGAAATGTCAATGCTAATTCTTTACAGATGATTCTGCCACCTGGAAGAAAAGCACATTAATTACTATTCTTGTGATTGAGCAGCAATCCCTATTAAGATATCAAGAACAGGGCAGTCTGTATCTGCGGCTGTATTTAGCTAAGGTCTATTTCCATATTCTACTTCCCTTTCAGCCAAAGAGGAATGTATCAGAATCAACATCAGGACTCCTGAAAGTAGCCACAACATGAAGTGACTGTCAGACATGAATCTTCTCTGGGCTTTGAAGATCTGCTGTAGGGGAAGTGGAGGCAGAGCTACATGCCTTCTTGGTAACAGGAAGAAACATAAGTCCAGCATAAGGAGAGATGGGAAAAGAGAACATTCCTTTGAAATTTCTGTAACCATCTTCTCTTGTTTGCCCTTATTAAAAAAGCATAAATGCCTGTTTTCTCCAAATACTATGAAAGTATCAATCTTCCAATTATAAGAACCAATCCATAAGTTATTCTAGCTCACTAGTCTACCTACAGAAGATGTTTACTTAATATAAAATAGGCTCATCAAAATGAAGAAAAAATTATATTCCTTCATGGATCAGATTATTTATAATGATATGATTATACAGTATATAATATATATAATGTATATTATATATTATAATAATACATGCATTAATTCTTCTCCTAGACAAGCAGTTCCAAGCTGCAGGAGTGTCAAGAGACTAGGCTGAACTATGGGTGGATGAAAGAGGCCCATGGGACCTTTCAAAGTTGTATTTCTGGGTGAAACCAAAACCAAGAGCCAATTAAGCAAAACATCATTTCACAGGCGGTGAGAAAACAGGTGGAAACAGGACAGAAATCAACAGGGAGAGCCGGGTACCTCCAAGGGCACTTCAAGGGATTCAGAGCCTGCATGTGGAACTCATGCCTTTCATTCACCTGTGCAGAGGCATCCCCAAGAGCAAGAGCAGGGGCACCACATCCCTAATTTTCCCGCCATTGCTTGACCCCTTGCAATCTTCAAAAACTCACAACTTGGCCAGGCAACCTATTCCATTGCTTGACAGCACTGGTTACCAGAGAAGATGATCCCAACATTCGATTCAGGAGTTCTGCCTTCTCTTTATCACTCCCCATCTACTAATACCACATTTGTCTTTCCCAGCAGCAAGCTGCCCTATTCTTCTTCTTCAACATAAATCCTTTGTGTTATACTTAGTTTTGTTTGCTTCTTTGGGAAAGTTAGCTCCTGCTAGTCTTGTGCTTTCCAGGTGCCTGATGCTCTTTCCTGCATTTGTTTATTATCTTCTTGCTAACTTGATATGCGAGTCTGTTTAAGAAGTACAGATTGAGGCTGGCACCATGGTTCAATAGGCTAATCCTCCGCCTGTGGCGCCGGCACACCGGGTTCTAGTCCCGATCGGGGCGCCGGATTCTGTCCTGGTTGCTCCTCTTCCAGTCCAGCTCTCTGCTGTGGCCCGGGAAGGCAGTGGAGGATGGCCCAAGTCCTTTGGCTCTTAGACCCATGCGGGAGACCTGGAAGAATCTCCTGGTTCCTGGCTTTGGATTGGCCCAGCTCCAGCTGTGGAGGCCATTTGAGGAATGAACTGGTACATGGAAGATCTCTATCTGCCTCTGCCTCTATGTAACTCTGCTTCTCAAATCAATAAATCTTTTTTAAAAATGAGGTACAGCTTTTTCAGGTTCTGTGTGACCACTTTAATTTCTAATTATTAGATTCCCTCTTTTTGTTCTTATCTAAATTATCAACAATTATACTCAGAACAGTATTTATTTTTTTAAATGTCCCAACCCTCTGAGCCATAGAATAGCATTTTACCAGTGTTGATTGTAGAATCAGGACTAATACTGTGTTGCCATGATGGTGGGTAGGGTAGAAGGTATGGGATTAAGGGCCAAATGAAGACAACAGACACCCCCTTGTAGGACTCCCTTCAAGAGGTTTACTGCCTGGAACAAAAGAGCAGCAGCCTCTTTAAGGTGAATGCTGAGTTGGGCCCACTCACTGACTCATTATTTGTTTCTGCTGACCAGGCTTTTAAGATGACCAATTCTAATTTTGACTCCAACAAAACTACAAATCTCAGTGAATCATAGATATTTGGGTGCTTTAGAGTGGTTAAAATCCCAAATGTCAAACCCACAAATGTGAAATGCCTACAGCAGGGATTGAAACACAAATGTTAATAGGAGTCAGGCAGGAAATGAGTAACTCAAGATGGATATAAGACTATAGCAAGTTCTGAAAACCATGTCGAATTGAGAAGGAATAATAATCCTAATCATAGAAAACATTGTTATAGTACTTATTTTGTAACAGATACTATTTGAAGGATTTTACACATATAAACATATTTAACCCACAATATAACTGTACGAGGTAAGTTCCTTTATCATCTCTTACTTCAAAGGTAAGAAAACTAAAACACAAAGAATGTTTTACAAGCATGTCTTCCATATAAAGGGAACACCTAATGTTTTAGTCCAACTAATTGTTGCTATTAAGACAAGGGATACAGGAGCTGAGATTGTGGCATAGCCAGTGAAGCCACCACCTGTGATGCCAGCATTCTATATGGGTGCCGGTTCATGTCCCAGCTGCTCCACTTCCTACCCAGATCCTTGATAATGGCCTGGGAAAAGCAATGGAAGATAGCCCAAGTCCTTGGGCCCCTGCCACCCATGTGGGAGACCCAGATGAAGCTCCTGGTTCCTGGCTTTGAGCTAGCCCAGCCTTGACTGTTGTGACCATCTGGAAAGTGAACCAGCAGATGGAAGATCTCTCTGACTCTCCCTTTCTCTCTGTAACTCTTTCAAATAAATAAATCAATCTTTTTAAAAAGGATAAGGGATTCAATGTTGTCAAATCTGATTTTAGAAGCAAGTCTAGGAACTCAATTTTTGTATCTGATATCTTGATTGTACTGTAGGGTTAACAATCTTTAAATATATTAGTCATGTGTTATCAAACACTGTGCATGAAGTACAGAGGAATGAGTCTGGCTGCTGGCGTACAGTGTACTTTAGTAAGGAGGTCTTTCACCAGAATTATAACTCTATAGCTGGCGCTTTCTGTATTTTTCCTGGAAGACTCAGCGGTAACAGGTTGAAGGATTCTAAATGAGTGAAAAATCTGGGCCATAAGTCCTTTGAGTAGATGCACACATCCATTGTTACTATGTAACATCAGTTTCCAAATTGGCACAAAAATCTATGTGTAGAGTGAATGCAAGTGGATTCCATGGGTAATAACCACCTTCTACAAGCATTTCACAGGCTTTTCTGAATCTCCTACAAACCTTGTCCACTAGCAGCCTATTTCCCTCCTCTGATCAACTCCTAAACGCTAAAGCCATAGCATTGTGTTTCAATCTACCTATAGCTAGAGTCCCTTCAACTCCTGAACACAAAAAGATTTTCCAGCATCCCAGGAAACCAATTATATTCCACAAAGTCCCTTCTAGATCTCTCTACTTTTCTAGAGAAGATAGTAATCCTTCCAGAAAGAACATATACTGTAAGCTTGGAAAGGGTCAAAAAGCCCAGGTTATTTGCTTTAAAGGCAAAATAACTAAGGGTTATAGAAATAAACTTGTGTAAAAGTTTATTCTAAGTAATCTATGAGCCTCATTCCAGTGTTCTATCAGATGGCTGGTTGGCTGACTACTTTGGAAATCTTTAGGGGAATGTTAGTGTATTCCAAAAGCAAATAAACACAAAGTTCAAGTACTTTTTGATTTATCGATTTAATGATTTTCCCTGGTAGTGACTGCTCATTTTCCTGCTCATTATGCTACTCCTTCCACGAAGCCTTCCAAGCCTTTCTTCAAATCATGTTTGCATTATTTCTCTGTGCCTTCTACACTTACTATTATCAGCATCCTCATAACACTGTACAACAATGAGTATTTAGTTGTTTGCTATGCTACTCTTAGCTCCTGCCCCTGGAGAACAATGAATGGACTTTTTTATTGCTGTGAGTCTAGGGCCCAGCAAGTGACTGACAGATGCAGAGTGAGCTGTCAGAAAAAGTTAGCTTAATGAATGGGTGAATAGAAGCTCCTCTGTGTCCTTTGGGAGACATCAGGGACAGTCAATGTCTCCAGCAAGATGCTGAATGTCTGAGGCCAAACTCTGCTGCAGAGGGAAAAAAGGACTTGCTCAGTAACATTATCCTTTAAGGGAGGCAAAAAAAAAAAAAAAAAAAAAAAAAAAAAAAAAAAAAAAGACTCCCTGTTCTTAGACAATTTCATTCTCATCATGGACACTTAATAAAAGTATAATTGTTTTACCAAAGATGATTCATCAAACACTTGTAATAATTTATTTTTACAGGTAGTCTGTTTTGTATGAACATGGACTCTGGTACAGGGGACATGGGAAGAAGTGAAAACTAAAAATTCTCTAGGTCTGGCTCTTGCATAGGGCACACATTAGAATTAGGCTTGCTTACCTGGTATAATTAGCTGTTAGGGGCAAGAAACCAGTATTAAGTTTTTCTGATAGTGTTTTAAGGAACTTTTGTGTCTATGTTTGTACTCTTCTTAGTTTTCTTTTATTGTGTCTGAGTTCTTTAGCAAAATTCCTTTTCTAAAATTCACCTGGTCCCAACTTTATAAAGACAAATAGAATAACACTCCTTAAGTCACAAAAGGGAGAACAGCAGCATCAGCAAAAATGGAAATAAAAGAACCACAAGGGCCTGTATGTCTGTCCTCTGAACCAAGAAATGATAGGTCAGACAAGATAGAAGCAAGCTTTCTCCAATACCTCCTCAATCTGTTATGTTTGTAGCGCTTTCAGTTTTCATGCATGCCTACAATTTCAATTCAGAGCTTCACCTTTCCTAATTTTTGTCACTTTATTATTTTCTTACTGGTCTCCAAGACTTCAGTTTTCACACTCATCTCCTTCCCCTATATTCAAAAATCCATCCCTCATGCTTTCAAATGATCCCCTGAAAAATTTCTTTTGATCTTGCCCAAGATAAGTTTAGATCCATTCTCTTCCTTAAAATCCACTAACATCTTCCATCAACCCTATATTATCCTGGTACTACAATCAAACAAAGATATTACAAGAAAATAAAGATATAAACCAATATCCCTTGTGAATAGGGATGCAAAGATCATTATAAACAAACTAGTAGCAACCAGGTCCAAAAATATATCAATAGGATTACACATCACAACAGTATGCGAATACCAGAAATGTAAGTTTGTTTCAATCTATGAAACTCAGTCAACACAGCACATTAATAAAATAAATGATAAAATCCATAGAATAGTCTCCATAAGCACAGAAAAAAAAGACTTGACACAATCCAACAAACTTTCATAATAAAAACATTTGGAAGAAAACTTGCTCAATCTGGCAAAGGAGAGCTGTGAAACCTTCACGGCTAATGTCATATTTGATGGTGAAAGACTGAATGTCTTCATCAAATGTAAGGAACAAGATAAGGCTATGTTTCTTTGCTACTTCTATTCAACAAATATGGTTTTAGCGAGGGTACTGGGCGAGGAAAGGAAATAAGGGCTGGCACTGGGTTTGTAGCAGGTAAGGCTGACAAAACACCAGCATCCCATATAGATGCCAGCTTGTGTCTTGGCTGCTCCACTTCTAATTTAGTTCCCTATTAATGTGCTGGCATAGGAAGACCCAGGTGTTTGGGCCCCTGCACTAGCTGGGAGACCCAGAGGAAGCTCATGGCTCCTTGGCTTTAGTCATTTGGGGAGTGAATATTGGATGGAAGACCTTTCTCACCTTCTCCCTCGCCTTCTATGCACAACCCCCCTCCCCCGGGAGCTCTGCCTTGCAAATAAATAAATTTTTAAAAAAATTTTTTTTAAAATTTTGACAGGCAGAGTGGACAGTGAGAGAGAGAGACAGAGAGAAAGGTCTTCCTTTGCCATTGGTTCACCCTCCAATGGCTGCCACGGCTGGTGTGCTGTGGCCGGCACACGGCACTGTTCCGATGGCAGGAGCCAGGTGCTTCTCCTGGTCTCCCATGGGGTGCAGGACCCAAGCACTCAGGCCATCCTCCACTGCACTCCCTGGCCACAGCAGAGAGCTGGCCTGGAAGAGGGGCAACTGGGACAGAATCTGGCGCCCCAACTGGGACTAGAACCCGGTGTGCTGGCACCACTAGGCGGAGGATTAGCCTGTTGAGCCACGGCGCCAGCCAATAAAATAAAATTTAAAAAATAATAAAAGGATGCTAGATTGTGAAGGAAGATATACTTAGCTGTATTTTATGAATAAATTGACAAATTAGCCTAAAATTTACATGGAAATTCAAGGAACAATTTTTCAAAAAATGAACTGGAAGACTTAACACTTCCCAATTTCAAAACTTTCTACAAAACTATAATTATCAAGACAATGGCATATTGAATAAGGTGGAATATATAAACCATTGATATAGAATTCAGGCTCCATAAATAAAGTGGTCTTGAACATGGGGAGCAAGACTTTCCAACAGGTAAACAACAGTTTTCAACAAATCGTTCTGGGAAAACTAGATATCTAAATGCAGAAGAATCAAGTTGGAGCTGTTACTTATTCCACATACAAAAATTTACTCAAAAATGAATGAAAGATCTAAATGTAAAATCTCCATTTGGGTCTCCAATGTGAGTGACAAGGACCCAAACATTTGGACCATCTTCTGCTGCTTTCTCATGAGCATTTGTAGTGAGTTAGATATGAAATGGAGCAGTCAGACATCCAACCAGCACTCTAGTATGAGTGTCACAAGTGCTGGCTTAACTTGTTGTTCCAAAACAAGAACCCCTAAATGTAAAATTTAGAACTATTCCCAGGGAGAAAACCTTTTTGACCTCAAATTAGGCCATGATTTCTTAGATACAACAACTACAGTACAAAGGATGAAAAGAAAAACCTAATAAAAAGGTCTTCATCAACATTGAAAATATTTTTATTTCAAAAGACATCTTTAAGAAGGAAAATATCCAGGAAATGAGAGAAAATTTTTGAAAATCCACATGTAAGACTTGTATCCAGAATACATAATTCCTCTACAACTCAACAACTAAAATACATATAACCAATTTTAAAGTGGTACTGTGAAATGGACTAAGTACCTTAACCTATATAATGTGACTGTAGCCAGAGGTAGAGGATATCAGGATGTAATTACATTAAAAATTTATACAGGTATAATCCTAATCCAATATGGCTTGTGTCATTATAAGATCTCTGAGCTATTCATGCACAGAGAAAAGGCCAAGTAAGATGACAGTGAGAAAGTGGGCTTCTACAAAGCAAGGAGAGAGGCTTCAGAAGAAGCCAATCTTGCTATCACTTGAATTTGGACTTGCAGCCTACAAACCCTAAGGGAAAAAATGTTCTGCTGCTTAAAAACATACAGTCTCTGTTATCTTATGATTACCTTAGCAGACAAATACAAATGAGTTTCAATAAATATACAAGTGACATACAAATGACCAGAAAGCACATAAGAAGTTCAAGGTCAATAATTAGAGAAATGCAAAGCAAAACCACAATAAAATATTGCTCCACACTCACTAGGATGGATTAAATAAGAGACATAAAAAATATTACCAAGGTTATGGAGAAATTGGAACCTTTTTTAAAATTTTTTATTTATATATAGGAAAAATTCACGAATTTCATATGTACAGTTTTAAAAGAATAATGATAATTCCCACCTACCCTCCCTCCTGCTCTTCCTGCTCTTATTAATTTTTATAATGATATATTTTTATTTTAAAACATTTATTTACTTGAGAGTCAGAGTTACAGACAGAGGGATAGACAGAGATCTTTTTTCACTGGTTCACTCCTCAAATGTCTTCAATGGCCAGAGCTGGGACAATTTGAAGCCAGGAGCTTCTTCTGGATCTTCTAGTGGTTGCAGGGGTCCAAGAATGTGAGTCATCTTCCACTGTTTTCCCAGGCACATCAGCAGGGAGCTGGATTGGAAGTGGAGCAGCTTGGACTCGAACTGGCACCCATATGGGATGCTACCACCTTAGGCGGAAGATTAACCTACTATGCCACAAAGCCAGCCCCAATGATATCCTTTCAGTGTAGTTTATAATCACAATCTGAACCCTCCACTAAATAAAGAATTAAACAACTAGTAAGTAAAAAAACCACTGTTCCTCAGGAGTGTAGATAAGGCCATAAATAATCAAATCTCAAAATGTCAATTTTACTCATATATACAGTACATTTTGTACTCTGTATATTAGTTGCTACAAATTAGAGAAAACATATGCTATTTTTCTTTTAAAGACTGGATTATTTCCCTTAGTATATTTTCTCTAATTGCATTCATTTTGTTGTAAAAGATAGGATTTGATTCTTTTTTATAAACAGGTAATATTCCATCATGTATATATACCAAAATTTCTTTTTTCAGTCTCATTTGATGGACATCTGGATTGATTCCATATCTTAGCTATTGTGAATTGAACTGCTATAAACATGGGGGGGTACAGATACTTCCTTCATACCTAATTTCATTTCATTTGGGTAAATTCCCAGGAGTGGAATGGCTGCATCAAATGGTGGATCTCATCAGATTTTTGGAGGAATCTCCATACTGTCTTCAATAACGGTTGTACTAGTTACATTCAGAAAACTTCCTACTAAAAGAACAAAGGAAATCTAAAACAAACAATATGAATATTTATGGGAAAATGGCAGGAGCAAGTCATTACTTATCAATAATAACCTTGAATGTAAATGACACAGACTGGCTGAATGGATTAAAAAACAAGAACCATCTATTTGCTGTCTACAAGAAACAAACCTCACCAACAAAGACAAATGCAGGCTGAAACTAAAAGGATGGAAAAAGATTTTCCATGTTAACAGAAAGCAAAAATGAGCAGGAATAGCTATCCTAGTATCAGATAAAATAGACTTTAACACAAAAACTATTAAAAAGGACAAAGAATGGCATTATGTAATGATTAAGGGATCATTTCAACAGAAAGATGTGACTCAAATATATATGCACCAAATTCTGGGGTGCCTGGCTTTTTAAAACTGCTAAAGGGAGGTATATACCTCAATACAATAATAACAGGGGACTTCAATACCTCACTTTCATCAGTGACAGATTAACTACACAAAAAAGTCAAAAGAAACAACAGAGCTAATCTACACTGTGGACCAAATGGATCTAACTGATATCTACACAACATTTCATCCCATGTCTGCATAATATACATTCCTCTCTGTGAAACTTTCTCTAGGATAGACCATATGGTAGGCCATAAAGAAAGTCAACAAATTCCAAAAATTTGAAATTGTACCATGTATCATTTCTGACAATAATGGAATTAAGCTGAAATTAACAACTTAAACTCTAGAAAATATGCAAACTCTTGGAGATGGAACAATATGCTACTTAATGAACAGTGGATCATAGAACAAAAAGGAAATAAAAAAATTCCTAGAAACAAATGAGGATGACAACACAATCTATCAAAACTTAGGAGATACAGCAAAAGCCGTATAAAAGGAAAGTTTACAGCAATTAATGCCTACATCAAGAAATTGGAATGGTGTCAATGATCTAACTATGCATCTCTATAAAAGTGAGAACCAAACCCAAAATCAGAAGGAAATAATTAAAATTAGAGAATAAAACAAAATTGAAAAAAAGCAGATACACAGTATCAAAGTGAACAACTGATTTAAAAAAAATAAACAAAATACACCAACGACTCAATAAACAAAAACAAACAAACAAAAAAAAAAAACAAACACGAGGTGGGGAGAAAAGACCCAAGTTAATAAAATTAGAGATGAATAAGGAGATATTATAATGGATACCACAGATACCACAGACATAAAAAGAATCAACCGTAATTACTATACACAGCTATATGCCGACAATTTGGATAATATAGAAGAAAGGGATAGATTTCTGAACACATACAATCTTCTAAAATTGAGTCATGAAGACACAGAAAACCTAAACAGACCAATAAATAAGTTGGAGATTGACTCAGTATTACAGACCCTCCCAACAAAGAAAAGCCCAGGACTGGATGGCTTCCCTGCTAAAATTTACCAAACTTTTAAAGAGTAACTTTCTTACATTGCTGGTGGGAATATAAAATGGTGTAATCACAATGAAAAATTTTTGTGGCAGTTCCTCAAAAACTTAAAGTTACTACATGGCTCAACAATGCTCTAGTCATAGACAAACAGATATGTACATGTAGATAGATACAGATCACTGACAGGCTCTCTCTGCTCTCCTACTGTGTACCCAGTCTTTCTCAGAAGAATCCAGTTTAGACAGATGGGAAAGAGCTTATGAATACATAGAAACTTCACTTGTATCTGTGGTTTCAATTCATCTAAATTGTCATACTAGCTCATATTTTTCCACTAGTTTTCCATTTGAATTTCAGCATATTTCTGATTTATCACATTTATGAGGTTTTGGCAGAGAGTTAGTTTGGGGGCTTTTGGTTTTGTATCAGTTGTAGACAGTTGTCTGATTATGGAGTTAGTGAGAGAGGGCAATTTCAAAGAAGTTACTCTGTTCAAGGCAGAAGTTCTCATAATTTACTATCATTTTGCAAATGTCCACAGAATAAAGTAATCTAGACCTGTTTCAATTTTGTACAATAAGATGTGGCTTCCTAATTTAAAATCATCTTTTTCCAGATAATACCCAGAATATTGGTTAGACTTTTGCCAAATTTGGAAAATCATGGAAATCTCTACGTGGAACTGTTTGTGAATTGAAGTTTATTTTTTAAGGTAGATTTACTTTGAATCTTCATGAAGGGGAATGATCCCAAAGGGTTTAAGTATGATTCTTTCTTAAAATGGATAAGGAGTCCTCTCCCAAATCTCTTCAGAATCAATTGTGAAGTCTCCTTTAGAATAGGGTACTTTTAACTCTGGCAATGACAAGCTTCAGGAGGGTAGTTGCAGAAACCACAGGGTCATTAAGGATAGTCTCTCCCAAGAGGGTTAAACGACCCCACTGTTTGAGGAAAAATATTGTAAGATCATTTCCATTGCAACATGTAGAAAGAAAACCATGCTGACCCACTAGGTAAGTACCAGGAAAGGAATCCCAGTCCCAGCTAATCCCTGGAAGGTGATGTTAAGCTGAGTGCTAAAGCTGAAGCCTCAGAACCCCAAGCCTGGGGCACCCTATCCTGAGTACTACATAAGCATATCCCAACATGTCTGAAGGCAGTCTTCTCCAACAGCCTTATTTGGCAGTAAGAAGCAACACTAATAATAGACTAATCACACTCAAGATCTTTCCACAAGACAGTGCTAAACCAACCCCTCTTTGAAACTTGGCAAGTAGGTTATAACTGTTAAGGCCTCATGATTTTCAGATACTTTCAGAGGTCTTAATTTCCTGCTCCAAGAAAGATGCCCAAGTGGTTAGTTCAAAATATAAAATGCTATGGCCATATTTGTGCACCAAAACTATAGTATACTTCATATTGCTATATACTTAAGTATTCTTAGTTAGATAATCATAGTTTCTCTAGTATATTTATATGTAATTTTTAAAAATGTAATTTAATTCTCATGGTTAATTCTACTCATCCCTACTAGTTCAGTACAGAAAGTTATCCTTATGAGTTATCCTTGGGGCCGGCGCTGTGATGTAGTGGATTAAAGCATCCTATATGGGCACTGGTTCAAGTCCCCGCTGTTCCACTTCCCATCCCAAACTCTGTTATGGCCTGGGAAAGCACTAGAAGATGACCTAATTCCTTGGGCCCCTGTACTCACATGGGAAATCTGGAAGAAGCTCCTGGCTCCTGGCTTCAGATCAGCTCGGTTCTGTTCGTTGCAATCATTTGGGGAGTGAACCAGAGGCTGGAAGGCCCCCCCCCCACTCTGTAACTCTTTCAAATAAATAAATCTTTAAAAAATAAAAAAGAGTTATCCTTATAAGAGTAAGCTCTGAGCATCATTTAACTTCCTAGTGTAACAAGTATACAGTTATGAGGATATTTTTGAAATCCATGCATACAAAGGATCTTCAAAGTCCATGGAAATGTATTCTGCAAATCTATGCATGAACTTAAAAAAATTTATTTTGATGTAATAAATTATTTTGAAGTAATAAATTTTTTAATTCAATTGTCCACAAAATTTTTTAAGTACCATGGTATATAATATAATTTCACTAATTTCCTAATTTTTATGTTCTGTAATTGTTTTAGCAAGGGGTCTGTCTGTACTCCTTTTTGAATAAAAAAGAGAGCTGTGGATTGATTTTTATCACATTTCACTTATGGGTAGAGGGAAAAATTCATTGAGGATCATATCTTTTAAAGAAAAAATGGAGTAGTTTAATGATATTTTATATGAACTTAATTCAGGATAAAAAAAGTGCTATAAAAATGACAACATTTATGCTGTTTCAAAATGAGTCTTTGATCATTAAAATAAGCATCAATATATCAGATACTCAGAAAAAGCATAAGTTAGACTTCCAATACCTATTATTTTCTTAACTGCATACTTAGCGTTTCCAAATATTTGTCTCTTGTCCTCTCCCATGAGTTTCAAAATCAATTGCTTATTTGCCTAACATATATATTTATGAATCTACAAGAGAGCCTAAATTTAATGTTTGCAAAATGGAACTCTCAATTTCTACCTCTGTCTGCACTAACTCAGTTTCTCCAATGGTTTCCTCCTAGGCTTGTACTTTAAAATTTTAGAGTCACCTCTCAACTTTCTAACAGATCATTCAACCTAAGACTATTTTCTGTGCCATAGTTGCCACTTGACTGTTTCCTTATATTAATCCTAAAAATGGGGCCGGCACAGTGGCATAGCACCAGTGGGTAAAGCCACCACCTATAGTGCACATATCCCATCTGGGCACTGGTTCAAGCCACAGAGTAGAGTCAGGCAATGACTTCAAAAATTTCACTGATTCCATGAATAGACAGAAGGCTGGATTATGAATCCATCCCCAATCATTGCTTTTCACATCTAAAAGTTGAACAAAAGTCCTCTTACTTTGATATAGTAGATGAGACTGAAATCTTGAAAGTATTTTCCCAGTCTGTCATCATTATTACCTACAACCCAGCTATAAATAAACAGACCATAATATTCTTCCAAATAATTTATTCTTTCTGGAGTACTCCAAAATATGTCCATTGTTTATCATTGAAGACACACAAATTGACATTTTCAGTCAATGAGTTAAATATTACATTCATCTTTTTTCAGTTGAACTTTCCCATTGATTTTTGTTTTTGTTTTTGACAGGCAGAGTGGATAGTGAGAGAGAGACAGAGAAAGGTCTTCCTTTTTGCCATTGGTTCACCCTCCAATGGCCACTGCGGCCAGCACATCTCGCTGATCTGAAGCCAGGAGCTAGGTGCTTCTTCTGGTCTTCCATGCGGGTGCAGGGCCCAAGGACTTGGGCCATCCTCCACTGCCTTCCCGGGCCATAGCAGAGAGCTGGCCTGGAAGAGGGGCAACCAGGATAGAATCCAGCACCCCAACCGGGACTAGAACCCGGTGTGCCGGCGCCGCAAGGCGGAGGATTAGCCTGTTATGCCACGGTGCCGGCCTTTCTTCTGTTTTTAGAGAAGTTTTATAAGAAACTTGTCTGTTGTACCGGTTCTCAACAGTGATTCCTTAATATTGCTTCTCATTTTATGGCCAAATTTTTCAAATGCTTATTTTTTAAACAAAGCTGTCTTTACCTCCACAAAGAGGCTCCTTTTACTTGAGGTTGAGAATGCAATGTAGTGGATGACTTCAGAATTTCTGAACACAGACCCAAGGTATCTGTTCTGATTGTGCCATTCTCTCAACTCAGGTTTTCTCATTTGCAGAATCAAAGTCATTATGATAAAATCCACAGAATGACAGACATGATCAAGAGTATATTTTGTAAAGTGTAAAATATCATTCAAGGGGCTGGCACTGTGGTATAGATTAAGTCTCTGCCTGTGGTGCCAGCAACCCATATGGACACAGGTTCAAGTTCTGGCTGCTCCACTTCCAATCCAGCTCTCTGAAAATGGCCTGGAAAAGCAACAGACTATAAAGCCCAAGTGCTTGAGACCCTGCACCCACATAGGAGACCTGAGGAAGCTCCTGGCTTTGCATCAGCTCAGCTGCAGCCACTGTGGCCATTTGGGGATTGAACCAGCAGATGGACAAACTCTCTTTCTCTCTCCCTTTCTCTGTCCGTAACTCTGCCTCTCCAATAAAGAAATAAATCTTTAAAAATATGTCATTTGAGTTATAATTATGCTCGCTTTTGAGACTCTCTTCATAGATGCCTTTGAAAAGGGATTTTATTTCAAATGCTTCTCTTCATTTATTTCTACTTAATCATTCCATATTTCAAGAGTACCTATTATATAGCAGGCACCATTCTTGGTGGTTAGGAACACAACAGTAAATACACTAACTCATTGCATTTATGGCACTTACATTATACATATATAGTACATTACATTAATTACTATTAAGCTTGAAAATCCCATCTTTAGAAACTATTGCTAAGAAATTTGCTCTTGGGGGCTGGTACTGTGGCATAGCAAACAAAGCAGCTGCGTGCTGTTCCAGCACCCCATATGGGTGCTGGTTCAAGTCCCAGCTGTTCCACTTCCTATCTGGCTCCCTTCTAATGTGCCTGGGAAAGAAGCAGAGGATGGCCCAAGTACTTGGTCCCCTGCCCCAACATGGGAGTCCCGGAGGAAGCTATTGAATCAGTCTGGCCCAGCTTCAGCCACTGCAGCCATCTGGGGAGTGAACCAGCAGACAGAAGACTTCTTTCTCTCTCTGCCTCTCTGTAACTCTGCCTTTCAAATAAATGAATAAATCTTAAAAAAATTTTTGATCTTGCATATGTCTATTCTCCTCCAGTTTATGCACTCTTTTTCATTCACTCAATAAGCCAATATCATCTACAATGTGTCAGAAATTGATACAGATGCATTCATAAAAATGGTAGTTCCTTTCCTCAAAAGCTCAATCCAGCAGGAGAAATAATAAACTGACAAAGAAAAAAAACATAAAAAGAAAAAAGAGTACATATCCTTTAGGGGCTGCTGAGAGGAAGCGTCCAACCCAGGTAGGGAAGTCTCGTCTTCTCAGAGGTGGTGACACCCATGCTGGGCCTTGAAGAATAGCAGGTCTGGTGAGGGAGAGGTTGGACAGACATTCAGGCAGACAACTACAAGATCATCAGTTACAACGGGCATGTGAGCAGCTGTAAGAACATTGTGGCATAAAATTATGTCATTACAGAGTATTCAAGTAACATCCCCTACAAGTTTTAGCAGTGTATTCCTTCCTATTTTGTCCAATAATAAATTAGTGGTCTCCCTTTTCTAATTCCTTATCATCAGTTACGATGCCTATCTGTTGATATGCTAAGGAAATGCCCTTTTTATCTTCTCTATCTAACTGGAGGACTGAACGGGGAGTTAGAAACTTCTCATTTGGTAAGGTTGGGAACATGTTTTTTTCATTTTCCATTGCAGAACTTTTTGACATTTTTCTTGATCCACACTTCTAAGAGACTGGCCTATAGTTCTTCTAATTCCCTTAACTAATAATAGAAACTGAACTAGGGCAGAACTAAAAATGCTGATAGAGACTGAATGAATTCTGCTGTGGAGTCTGGCAGGAGTGGGGACTAGATGTCAACATGATCAACTCCAGTTCTGTTCACTGACCAGATACGTTTATATTTCCAGTGTAATTTTTATGAAGCACTTATTTTTGTTTATTTGAAAAAGGGAGAGGGGAGGGGGAGAGGGGGAGAGGGAAAGCAGGAGAGGGGGAGAGGGGAGATCTTTCATCTACAGATTCACTACTCAAGCAGGACCCAAGGGGGCCATGCTAGGTCAAACCCCAGAGCCCCAAGATTCATTCTAATTTAGCCAATTCACTCTATCACTGGAGAAATTGTCAATTGAATTTATATCGTAAGTGCTAACCATTAATGGGAGTACATATTTATTTGGACAAAATACTATTTCTATAAATTGGCACCAGTCTTATTTTTGAATGCTTTATCATTTGATGATTCTTTACCTGAATCTAGCCATAACTTGCAAGTTTTTTATTTTTTATTTTTTGCCAAGCAGATTTAGACAGTGAGAGAGAGTTACAGACAGTGAGAGAGAGAGAAATACAGAGAGAAAGGTCTTCCTTCCATTGGTTCACTCCCCAAATGGCTGCCACCACCAATGCTGCACCGATCTGAAGCCAGGAGCCAGGTGCTTCCTCCTGGTCTCCCATGCAGGTGCAGGGACCCAAGCACTTGGGCCATCCTCCTCTGCCCTCCCGGGCGACAGCAGAGAGCTTGACTGGAAGAGGAACAACTGGGACTAGTACACGGTGCTCCAACTGGGACTAGAACCCAGGGTGCCGGTGCCACAGGTGGAGGACCAGCCAAGTGAGCCACAGCGCCAGCCAACGTGCAAGTTTCAAAGAGTCACATATTTGTTATGAAATTGTCTGTAGAGTGACCAAATTTCTTTTTAAAGATTTGTTGATCTGAAAGTCAGAGTTACACAGAGAGAGAAGGAGAGGCAGAGAAAGAGAGAAAGAGAGAAAAAGAGAGAGAGAGAGAGAGAGAGAGAGAGAGGTTTTCCATCCATTGGTTCACTCCCTAAATGGCCGCAACAGCTGGAACTGCGCTGATCTGGACCCAGGAAACAGGAGCTTCCTCCGGGTCTCCCACATGAGTGCAGGGGCCCAAGGACCTGGGCCATCTTCTACTGCTTTTCCAAGCCATAGCAGAGAGCTGGATCGGAAGTGGAACAGTCGGGACTCAAACTGGTACCCATATGGGATACTGGCACTGCAGGCGGCGGCTTTACTCACTATGCCATAGCGCCGGCCCCATGATCAAATTTATCAATAATGTATCTTGCATTGGTTTTCTGAATTTTATACTCTGCTTGCTATAGGAGCTAAATCTTTTCTATAATGGTGTGTGATTTTATCAGGCTTTCATGGGAAGTTTACATTGTATTGAGGATTCTCAAGTGTGTGCTGTTGGTAGAAATCTGACAGTTTTATTTGCTTGCTCACAAAAAGGCTATTATATCTTTATTGGGAACATGGGTCGTGATTACCTGTTGGTTTGCTGACTGAATGTAAAACATGCTTTTGTTATTACCTCTGTCTTTTGTGCAAGTGTCATTATCTGATTCAAACTCAAAGAGCTGGATTGAGCTAGTTAACCTTGGCATTTAGTCCTAGAACAAATTACCAACCTTTTAAAGTACTCAACAAGGAAGGTGGTTCTAAGACAAAACACCCCCCACTCCCATCCCCTTTGTGGTGAGTCCCTTTATCTAAAGTATGAAAAATGGCCTCGCTTATTCGGGTGATTTATCATAAGAAACACTGGTTCTTCTTGCTCCCTCCACCACCTTTCCTCTGTTATTAATTTTTCTGACACCTCCGCATTTTACTGATACAATTTTTCCATTCCAACATGTCTTAAAATCACCAATTAGGTCTCTTACAACTGAGTGCATTATTTCCTTTAAGGGAATTTAAAATTCTTTTCATTTTCACATCGTACACCAACAAGAGTAGGGAGCACTTATCACCTTGTAAAAAAAAATACCAATGCAGAATATTTGGAATGCAGAGACAGAGAGCTACAATACCTTATAGTGGTTCCAGGATTTAGAAGCGACCAACCTTTGGTGAAAATCAACTGATTAAAAGCCAACACAGAAAGGCTGCCTTACCAACTGAAATTTAGCATAGTACCAAGTTATTACTTGTTAACAAATAAGATATTCATGTGAATCTAGGGCTTCAGATGTAGACATATTTGATGGACTGTTATTTAGTCTATTATTTATACTATAATTTAGTCAATGGAGACTGTTTAGTCTATAACAATTGAATGAATGCTCAAACAGTTTTTTTTGTGCAGACTGTAAAACACTGACAACGAATCCCTCTGATCATCTTTAGAATCCAACATGGCTCTTCCCGACTCAGCTTCAGTTATTGTAGCTAGGAGTCAAATCTAAGTAAACATCCTATAGAAAAATAACTTAGATTTCTTTCTATATGAAACTTATGTGTGCTATATAGTGTACAAGACATTCATTCAAATCACTGATAATGGACTTTGAAATGGATAGTGCCAGAGTTTGAGCCATTTTCTAATAAAATGTAGAGTTGCTTAAATCTTAAACAGTAGCTGTTAGGCAATAAGTTATTAATTCACCTAATATCTGTGTTTTATCATTTTATTCTAAATAACATCAAGAAAAATTATCAAACTCTCCACTGAAATAAATAGGAACTGAATCAATTACTCTTTCCTGAATTACCATTGTTTTAAATAATGTAAGGTCATTATAGCATTAATCAGGCGCCACGACTCACTAGGCTAATCCTCTGTCTGCGGCGCCAGCACACTGGGTTCTAGTCCCGGTTGGGGCACTGGGTTCTGCCCCAGTTGCTCCTCTTCCAGTCCAGTTCTCTGCTGTGGCCCAGGAAGGCAGTGGAGGATGGCCCAAAGTCCTTGGGCCCTACACCTACATGGGAGACCAGGAGGAAGCACCTGGCTCCTGGCTTTGGATCGGTGCACCGCACCAGCTGTAGTGGCCATTTGGGGGGTGAACCAACAGAAGGAAGACCTTTCTCTCTGTCTCTAACTCTGCCTGTCAAAAAAAAAATATATAGCATTAATCACTATGTTTAGAAAAATTATGATAATCATTAGGAATAAAGATTCACAAGCCTTCTATTTAAAAATTCAATCCCAGGTGCAGGTAAGAATTATTATGTTGCTTAACCCACACTTCCCAGAATTACCTTGTTTTCTTTAAAACTGAAACAACATATGTAAGTCTTATATTTTTCATGCCTTCTTAGAAGCTGTTGGCCTATAGTTTCTTATTAATCTGTGTAGTTAGAATAATAGTTTTATCTTTTTAAAAATTCTTCCTCTAAAGCTTACCTCATTCACCTCACTTGCACTTTAGACTGGTGCTTTCCTTATATTCCTGTCATTCTTTCATAGTCATCTTTTATTATATGTCTCTATCTTTTGTAAAAGTCTTTTATAAACCTGGACTTGGAATGGAATACCTATGAAATCACTTTTTAGATGTCTTTTTGCTTTTTTCATTGAACTTTCCAAAATTTTTATACAGTCAGAATTATATTTATAGAACTCTCCACTCTTCATTGTCTATTTCCCTTTCAGAGTCTCAAGGAAACTTTTTAATGATTGGTAGCCAAAGCCTATAGCACATGAATAACTAATCCCCTGTTGCTTTTCTTTGATATTAGGCATTGACTGTTACATTAATAATCAGAATTACTTTATAGATAAACTCCAAAGCTGGATGGTACTTATCTACAATAATTGTTGTACTTTCTTAGTAACAAAATTGTCCGTTCATCAAAAACTTATCATATTCCCTCCTTTCAGACAAATTAGACTTCGAATAGATTTCAAGAGAGCTGAACACTCCTGTAACACTATCTTTATAGTCTCCCATAGGGAAGCATATTTTTCCATTGAGAGAGTCCGAGACATTTTGACTCAACCCTGTTTTCTATATCATCTAACTGCCCTCTGCCATGCTTAGAAAAATCAAGTTTATAAATTTGCATGAAGTTAGATTTTTTTCTGTAAAAAGCTGCTCTCGAATTCTTATTGACCTATTTCTTGTTGCCATATTTTTGTCAAATACTGACATTTTTAAGAATGCCTAAACTGTTTATTCCTTGCCACCATTTTTGCTTCAGTGTATTCCTCATTTATGGGTACTTATGAATCAAAAGTCCAAGTACCCTTCAAGATTAGTTCTCATACTGCTGTCACTTAATAATTTCTGCCCTAAATAATCATTTAGATAAGGAGTTACCACTGCATACAGCTGATATTAAATAGAAGCTATATACACCAAGACCCAAAAATGAAAACTATGTACATTCTGACACACAAATCTAGAACAGTGAAGCTCTATAATAATTTAAGTACATGGGTATGGCTGGCATTGGATTGAGACCATTCCTCCTTGAGATGCTGCATCTCATGTGCAAGTGCCCGGCTCAAGTCCCGCTTCCACTCCCAATCCAGCTTTCTGGTAATGCATATCCTGGGAGGCAGCAAATGATGGGTCAGTTACTTGGCTCCCTGAAACTCACATGGGAGATAAAGGTGAAGTGGTTGGCTTGGCCTGGCCTGGCCCACGCTTGGCTATTGTGAGCATTTGAGGAGTTACCCAACAGGTAGAATCTCTCTCCTTATCTCTCTCATTCTTCCCAAATAAAAATAAAATTTTTTTACCTTTTATTTAATAAATATAAATTTCCAAAGTACAGCTTTTGGATTATAGTTGCTTTTTCACCCCATAACTTCCCTCCCACCCTCAACCCTTAAATGTATAGAAAATGTATAGAAAATGTAAATTTATAAGGATCAACTTTTTAAAAATAACTTTTAAAAAGTACATGAATGGTGGGCGCCGTGGCTCACTTGGCTAATCCTCCACCTGCAGTGCGTGCATCCCATATGGGCGCCAGGTTCTAGTCCCGGTTGCTCCTCTTCCAGTCCAGCTCTCTGCTGTGGCCTGGGAAGGCAGTGGAGGATGGCCCAAGTGCTTGGGCGCCTGCACCCACATGGGAGACCAGGAAGAAGCACCTGGCTCCTGGCTTCGGATTGGCGCAGTGCCGGCCGTAGTGGCCATTTGGGGGGTAAACCAACGGAAGGAAGACCTTTCTGTCTCTGTGTCTGTCAAAAAATAAATAAATAAAGAGAAAAGTACACGAATGATATTGATAACTGCAAATAACTATAGCACTATACATGGGAAAAATGACACAAGAAAGCAGCAGACCTCACGCCGATTCCCACTATAAGAAAATGAATAAATACAAATTACTAGTAATTTAAAAACCACTGAAAGAATGTAAATAGTTAATGTTGCATCTTCAATTGAAGTTTGGGTATTGGTATCAAAAAGCAAAATTTAAAACTGCAGCTAAATAACCAAGTTCATATCCTTCTATATGCACAGAGACAAATTTATCCAATCCAAATCTACTTCAATTTCATCATTAGCTAAGCCAGGTGTAGTAACTGAATCACTGGGATGCTTATAAAGTAGACCCAGATCAGAAGAAAGGAAAGAAAAAATCATTTGCTGTTTTTAACCTCTGCAATATAAATCCAGAAAGATTGGTTTCATAAACTGTAGGTTTCTCCAATTTCAGCCAAATTCTAACCTGCATCAGAATTATCTAGCAATTTTGTTAAAAGTGTGATTTCCTGGTCCTTATCAAGTCCTACTCCAATCACAATGCTGGAGCCTAAATCCTGACATTGCCTTTGTTGACAAGCACCATAGCTGATTCATAAAACAACTTAAATTTTAAGAACTTTGCATCATCATGATTTTGATAGATCCATGAATCCAAAAACCCTAAATATATAAGTTTTCTAGGAAGATAGTCTTTGGTTGCTGTTGGATTTTTATGTGTGTGTGGGAGAGTGGGGGTCATGACTCCTAAAATGTAGCTGGAACTAAGAAATTTTGACATGCTTCTCCCATAAGCATACTTCCCAAGAGTTGCTATAGGATATAATTAGTTTTGGACGGGACAACATGCTTCAGATGAAAAATAAACTTCCTTCCAACCTCTTCTCAAAGAGCTCAAGTTTACAAGGCAGAAACACATCTCACTTGATAGTGCTTCATAGACAGTGCACGTCTTACAATTTGGGGTTTGTGGCAATCGTGTGATAAGGGAGACATTCGGCACCATTTATCCAACATCATTTACTCACTTTGTGTCTGTCACATTTTGATAATTTTTACAATATTTCTTACATTCCCATTAATACAGAATCTGTTATGGTGATACATGATCAGTGACTTTTATGTCACTATTATAATTCTTTTGGGACACCAGGAACCACATCCATATGAGAGCAAACTTAATCAACATATGCACATATTCTTACTTTTTAATCAACCAGTCATCCTATCATCTGTCTCCTTGGGCTTTCTTATTCATTAAGACACAAGAATATTGAAATGAGACTAATTAACAATCCAACAATGGCACCTAAGAGTTCAAATGAAAACAAGAGTCACACAATCTCACTTTGAATAAAAGCTAGAAAAAAAAAAAAAAATCAAGCTTAGTGAGGAAGGCATATTGAAAACCAAAATAGGCTGAAGCTAGACTTCTTTGTGCCAAACTATTATAAATACAAAGGAATTTGATATAGGATTCAGGGAACAAATGAATGAGTTTGAAGGAATTTAATATATGACTCAGTGAACAAATGAATGATAAGAAAATAAAACACATTTCTGTTACAGAGAAAGTTGCAGTCCAGATAGAAAATGAAACATTTTCTTAAGCCAAAAGATAATCTAGTGCGAGACCCTGGTTTTCTTCAACTCTGTGAAGGTTCAGAGAGGTGAAGAAGCTTCAGAAGGAAAGATAAAGCTAGCAGTGATGGGTTCATAAGGCTGAATGAAAGAAGCCGTCTCTGTGATGTCAAAGGCTAAGATGAAGCAGCAACTGCCGATGCAGAAGCTGCAGCAGGTATCCAGATCACGCCGAGAGAGCTGATGAAGGTGACTGCACTAAACAGATTTCAGTGTCTATCAGACAGGCTTACATTGAAATAAAATGCCATCACAGACTTTCATAGTTAGAGAAGTCAATGCCTTGCTTCAATGGAAAGAATAACTGTCTTGATAGGGTTTAATGCAGCTGGTGAATTTAACATGAAGCCAGTGCTTACCATTCTGAAAATCCTAGGGCCCTCATAAATTACACTAAATATGCTCTGCATATGATCTGTAAATGGAATAATAAATTTGGATGAAAGTACATTTATTTACTGAATATTTTAAGTTCACTATTGAGACCCATTGCTTAGAGAAAAAGTATTCCTTTCAAAATATTACTTCTGATTGTATGTAAATAGTGCATCTATTTACTCAAGGGCTATGATGGAGATGTACAATGAAATTAATGTTTTCATGTCTACTAACACAACATTTATTCTATAGCCCATGCATCACTACTAAGTGCTTTACTTTCAAATCTTACTATTTAAGAAATATATTGTATAAGGCTATGCTACGACTGAGAGTTATTCCTCTAATGTATCTGGGAAAAGTAAATTGAAATATTTCTGAAAGGGAATCATATTTCTAGATGCCATTAATGATATGCGTGATTTACGAGAGATGTTTAAAGTATTGACATTAACAGGAGTTTGGAAGAAGTTGATCTAACACCCATGAAAGACTTTGAAGAGTTCAAGGTTTCATTAAAGGAAGTAACTGGAGATGTGATAGAACTGAAGTGGAGCCTGAAGCTGGAGCTGAGTTGTTGCAATATCATTATAAAAATTTTAATGTATCATAGGTTGCTTCTTTTGGATGAGCAAAAAGAGTGGTTTCTTGAGATGGAAACTACTTCTGGTGAAGACGCTGTGAGCACTGTTGAAAAGACAATAAAGGATTTAAAATGGTACGTAAGCTTAACTGTGAAAGCAGTAGCAGGGCTTAAGAGGATTTACTCCAACTCTGAAATTTGTGTCTAAAATGCTATCAAGCAGCATAACATGCCACAAAGAAATCTTTTGTGAAATAATCAATGTGGCACACTTCATTGTTTTGCCACAGCCCCTCCAATCTTCAGATCACTAGCTTTAAGCAATAAATCACTTTTTTTTTAATTAAACTTTTATTTAATGAATATAAATTTCCAAAGTATAGCTTTTGGGTTACAATGGCTTCCCCCCTCCCATAACCTCCCTCCCGCCCGCCACCCTCCCCCTTCCCGCTCCCTTTCCCCTTCCATTCATGTAAAGATTCATTTTCAATTCTCTTTGTATACAGAAGATCAGTTTAGTATATATTAGGTAAAGATTTCAACTTTTTGCCCATATAGCAACATCAAGTGAAAAAACTACCATTGGATTACTAATTATAGCATTAAATAGCAATGTACAGCACATTAAAGACAGAGATCCTACAGAATTTTTTTTTTTCAAATTAATTAATTTTCTATGCCATTTCCATTTTAACACCAGGTTGTTTTTTTTTTTTTCATTTCCAATTCTCTTTATATACAGAAGATCACTTCAGTATATAATTAGCAAAGACCTCATCAGTCTGCGCCCACACAGAAACGCAAAGTATAAAAATACCGTTTCAGTACCAGTCATAGCATCACTTGGCTTTAGACGACACATTAGGGACAGATCCCACATGGGGTGTAAGTACACAGTGACTCCTGTTGCTGATTTAACAATTTGACACTCCTGTTCATGGCGTCAGTAATCTCCCTAGGCTCTAGTCATGAGTTGCCAGGGCTATGGAAGCCTTTAGAGTTCGCTGACTTTGATCTTATTCCGATAGGGTCATAGTCAAAGTGGAGGTTCTCTCCTCCCTTCGGAGAAGGGTACCTCCTTCTTTGATGGCCCCGTTCTTTCCACTGGGATCTCACTCACAGAGATCATTCATTTAGGTCTTTTTTTTTTTTTCCATGATATCTTGGCTTTCCATGCCTGCTATACTCTCATGGGCTCTTCAGCCAGATCTGAATGCCTTGAGGGCTGATTCTGAGGCCAGAGTGTTGTTTAGGACATCTGCCATCCTATGAGTCTGCTGTGTATCCCACTTCCCATGTTGGATCTTTCTCTCCCTTTTTGATTCTATCAGTTAGTATTAGCAGAAACTTGTCTTGTTTGTGTGATCTCTTTGAGTCTTAGACCTATCAGAGCTATCAATTGTGAGCTGAAATTGGTCACTTGGACTAGTGCGATGGCATTGGTACATGCCATCTTGATGGAATTGTGTTGGAATCCCCTGGCACGTCACTTTTAATCAGAGTATGTGCATTTTTAGATATAATGTGATTATACATGTAGACTACAGTATTGTGTAATTTTTACACGTGTGAAAGCCAAAAATTTCACGTGACTCACATTGTGGTGACATCTGGTTTGTTGTGGTAGTCTGGAACTGAACGTGCAACATCTCCAAGGAATGCCTGTATGCTTTCTAAATAATTCTTTACTACATTTTGACACAAATAAGATTTATGAATAAATGAGTAATATGGATGACCTACTTCCATATAGATTAAGTTCAGAATTTGGTTTAACATTAGGAGGCCTGATTTTCTACAGTGATAATCCCTGGTGTTCAATAATACATGATATGAGAGTTGTGCCTACAGTTTTTACAGAATGTTTAAAAATCTTTTTCTAATAGGTATCTTTAGATACTAGAAAACAAGCCAAACTCCACACATAGATTAGGCCATAACTGTCACTGAGGACATCAAAAAACTCTCTTTTACAAATGGTAGTTCTTAGATAGCAGATGTCTTTGGCACAATATCTATGGCCATGGAAATGATAAAGTTCCAGTCTAATTTACACTGAGAACATAGACTCCAAACTTGATCAGGGCATTGTAATGGGATTAATTTTGCAAGGTGAGGGTGAGCATATTTTTGTAGTTAAAAGCCAGAGGAAAGGCTGTACTATAATGAAAAGTGGAACAATATTGTACAGCCCTTGACCTCTAATAGTATTTTCCCACTCCTTGAATTGAGTATAATGTAGCCAACTCTAGACCTGGGTAACAGCTTCACCTCTTAGAACAGTACCACAATCATGTAAAGAAGCAGATGAACTACTGATTGATAGCTCATATTGAGGAAGAGATCCAGTCAACAGCCAATTTTAAAGCCCAAGACATGGGAGTAAGGCCATCTTGGACTCTATTCACAACTAAGACGGAATGTGACTGGAGCCACCAGAACACCACATATCTGGCAAGACCAGTAGAGGTATTATCCAATGGATCCAAGTCATCACAGAGAATTATCAGAAGTTCTTTTTTTTTTTTTTTTTAATTTTTGACAGGCAGAGTGGACAGTGAGAGAGAGAGACAGAAAGGTCTTCCTTTTGCCGTTGGTTCACCCTCCAATGGCCGCCGCGGTTGGCGCGCTGCGGCCGGCGCACCGCGCTGATCCAATGGCAGGAGCCAGGTGCTTCTCCTGGTCTCCCATGGGGTGCAGGGCCCAAGAACTTGGGCCATCCTCCACTGCACTCCCTGGCCACAGCAGAAAGCTGGCCTGGAAGAGGGGCAACCGGGACAGGATCGGTGCCCCGACCGGGACTAGAACCCGGTGTGCCGGCGCTGCAAGGCGGAGGATTAGCCTATTGAGCTGCAGCGCCGGCCGAATTATCAGAAATTCTAACTTATTTTCATTTTAACCCATTAACTGTTGAAGTTTTTTTGTTGTTGTTGTTACATGGCAATAGGTAATACTTGTTGCAACCTGATCAAAGATTTTATTGAAGAAGTAGGAATAAATGGAAAACATTAGAATATATTTTATAAACAATATCTTCTTATGGTAGACAATAAGATGTGCTACCCAGATTTCCTTTCATAAAATGACTTTATACCCAGCTGTGGGAGATGTAGTTAGACAGCCCCAACTATGGGCTTCTTTAGAATTGCCTAAGAACATGCCTTTTGTGGCAAAGTCCGCATTTGTTAAACATGTGAAGAGGGGATAAAAAGTCCCAACAATTAGTTCTAAAGGTGAAATACTTGGGCAGTTCTTACTTAAGATCTTTCCGCTGAGTTGGCCAAGGCTTTTAAATAAGTTCACAGAAACGGCTGTACTAGAGACAGTTTCCTTGGGATAATAGATTATGATGGCAAGCATTACCCCGTGCTTGGCCAGCTCTATGTTCGCTCTGATGAGCACTCCCATCATTATGTTTCATCAAGACTGCTACCATCAGGTGTAATGGGAATGTGATGAGCTATGTCTCTATAGTCAATGGCTCTGCCATGTTCTTCCATGTTAAGAAAGTGAGTTCTCATTTCTTACTTAACTTCATTAGATGTTTTAACTTTGTCACAAAATTACAGGATAGAAATGACAAGTCAAGCCCTATGTTGAGACTTCTGATTTTTTATAACTTAGGTTAGTTTAATTGTGATAATTTTAACCCACAATGTTTTTAAAATCATTTTATGTTCACCACAATTGATCAAGATGGGTGTATTATTTTGTGTTTTGTTTTTTTAAAACAAGTTCAGTTATTTTAAGATCATACAGGTGGTAAATCACATGGGGAAGATTTGAACCCAAGTTTGTCTGGCTCTTAAGCCCATGTTTTCTTCATGCTCACTGCCTCTTACAGAGCTAAACACTGATTGAAATAGTAAGCAGTACAAGCAAGTGCTTGAAGAAGGGGCATGACCCCAAATCTGACCTTGCAAAATTCTCTGTAGCACAATTAAGTAATAAATAAAGGCAGATACACAGACAGGTTGTACCAGAAATTTTAAGCTAAAAGAAGGAAAAGGAGAAATTGGATTGAGGTGTGTGGGAGGGGAGTATCAACATGAAAGCCTGGCTAGAATTATCCACGAAGTCATGTAAAATTACAAAAGGATGAGCATAAGAGTCCTAAAGCTCTGACATTTAAGAATTTAGACCCACCTCCTGAAAAGTGCAAATGGTTAATCTTAGGACAAAATATCACCTTTAGTATCATTTTACAGAGTACTAAGAGAATTGAAAGAATTCATTATCTCATCAAGTCTGTACTGGCTGAAAATACAAAGAGTTACAAGAAACACCCCAATACTTCTATGAGCACCAAATCCTCAACTGGTTGGTGAGGGAACCCAGAAAATTTGGAGTTGAGGACCAAAAGTAAAACACAGCGCTGAGCTCCCAAAGCATTTCCATGGGCCTCTCCCCAAGGCAGAGTTATCAGTGACTGGCCCTCATCTTGTCCTAGTGTGGATGTGTAACATTCTTTTGCTTGCTTCTGGGAGAGAAAATACACTGCTCTGGCAAAATTGTGCTGACAGAACTTTGGACTCAATTCCTAAACACTGAAAATAGTCTTTTCTTTCTCCCTAAAGACAACCTTGTTCCCTTGTCTCAAGGTCACTGGAACAGAGCAGTGTGGGGTAGGAATCCCGGAGCAACGGAGTCCCTTTGCTCCAAGAACAGATTCCTTGTAAACTCAAAAATACCTCCGACGTAGGCAAAATTCCTAGATTTCCTGAGTACAAACTTCATCTCTGTCCCTAAATTGTGCCTGAAGAGAAAGAAGATAAATTCTTCATTTTCACCCTATCATGTGAAGTTCAATAGATTTTTGTTCTCTCTTCGTCCCCGCCCCTCCCCTCTAGGAACTAAGGCTTGAGGTTCACGTCTGTCTTGAAGAAACGGCCATGCTTCATTTAATCCTGCAGCAGCCAGACTGCAGTAGATGTCATTCTTCTGATGAGACTTTAAATCAAGGTAAACATTCATCCCCCCAGGCTGGAGCATCTATGAAGGGAAGAAAAATGTGGCTTCACCTCCCAGGAAACAGGCCAGCCAATCTAGCTCTTTCCCTTGCCTGCAGACCCCACACCCTCAGAGTTAATTATAAAATGCTCTCTCTGGAATAGATTCAAAGCTGTATTTAATTTGGTAGAGAAAATATTTTCATAAATCTTGCCTGAATACAAATGCTTCTGAGTAAAAAGATAAAAAATTAATAAATTTGTGCATCAAGACCAAGTATCTTTTTTTAACAAAGAAAATCAGTATAATCTATATTCCTGCATGGGTACAATATATTGACATGCTAACTATGTATGCAATCATGTAATCCTGTTAAATCACCCAAAAAGAACAAAACCAATTTGAGAGAAGGCCAGCTCAAGATTATCACTTCCAATAATCTTCACTACACATTTTCAATTTTCAGATTTCAACTAATTCACCTGGAATTTTGACATTAGGTAAAGACATAATTTATCTTTAACAAATTTTAGCAGCACCATTCATTGGAGAATTTTTTTTACACTGATGTAAAATGTATGTGCCAGTCAGCATTTAGCCTCTCCAATTTGTTTCACTGTCCTGCCTACACAATGATCCTTATATCAGCACTATGCTAATTTGATTAGTGTACTTATTTTTTTAAAAAGACATTTATTGTAAAAGGCAGAATGACAGAGAAAGATGGAGAGACAGAGGAGATCTTCATGTGCTGGTTTACTCCCCAAATACCCTCAACACTTGGGGCTGGCCAGGCTGAAGTTGTAAGCCAAGAACTTCATCCGACTCTCCCACATGGGTGGTATGGTCCCAGGTATTTGAGCTATTATGTGGTGTCTTTCCAGGCACATTAACAGGAAGCTGGCTCAGAAGCTGAGAAGCTCCAACTTGCACCAGCACTCTCATATAGGATGCAAGTGTATCATTTCTTGGCCTTTTGGCTCAGATCAAGTTTATGATACAAGTGTCTAAAGTATGGCCTAACCCCCGTGCCACAATGTACACCCCTTAAATCTGAAGAAAAGCAAAAGATAGCCCATGTGCTTGGGCCCCTGCCACCTACGTTGAGATCTGGAAGAAGCTCCTGGCTTTCACTTGGCCCAGCATTGGCCATGTGGCCACCTGAGGAGTGAACCAGCAGATGGAATATTCTCTCCATCTTCCTCTCTCTGTAGTTCTTTCAAAAAAATCATTTTAGAAAGCCCTTTATTCCTCATAATTTTTTTTTAATTTAATTTTATTTTTTGACAGGCAGAGTGGATAGTGAGAGAGAGACAGAGAGAAAGGTCTTCTTTTTGCCGTTGGTTCACCCTCCAATGGCCACTGCGGCCGGCGCATTGCACCGATCCGAAGCCAGGAGCCAGGCGCTTTTCCCAGTTTCCCATGCGGGTGCAGGGTCCAAGGACTTGGGCCATCCTCCACTGCCTTCCCGGGCCATAGCAGAGAGCTGGCCTGGAAGAGGGGCAACCGGGACAGAATCTGGCGCCCCAACTGGGACTAGAACCCGGTGTGCCAGTGCCGCAAGGCGGAGGATTAGCCTGTTAAGCCATGGCGCCAGCCATATTCCTCATAATTTTTAAAAAATTGATATTTTCCTTTTTTTCTTCCAATTAAAAACATTTTCCAAGTTCAAATAAAGACATATCAATGGGGTTTTCATTGTAATTAAGTACATTGGGGACAGAATTGACACACTATATAGAAATGCATGTCTAATAGACAAATTCTTTCCTAAGCTATTTCTCACTCAACATTTGTGAAGAATCCCATCCACACTGGTCAGGATTTTTTTTATTGCCAGAGACAGAAACTCAGTTTAAATCTTTAAAGGAAAGAAGCACTGTATATATGTTAACCCCCAATTGACCACAGTTCTGCATATAAAACCCAAAACTATAAAGGGTATAGGAAAAAAAAAAACAACTTTTTTAATGTTCATTTCCAGGGCTGGCACTGTGTTATAGCAGGTAAAGCCACAGCCTGCAACACCAGCATCCCATATTGGCACCAGTTTGAGTTCTAGATACTTAACTTCCAATCCAACTTCCTGCTAATGTGCCTGGGAAAGCAGTGGAGGATGGCCCAAGTACTTGGGCCCCTGCACCCAAATGGGAGATCCAGAAGAATCTTCTGGCTCCTGCATCAGCCTGGCCCAACCCCTGCTGCAGTGGCCATTTGGGGAGTAAACCAGCAGATAGACTTTTAAAAAATTAAAAACTTATTCTCAAGGCTGCTGTTGTGGTGCAGTAGGTTAAGCTACCATTTGCAATGCTGGCGTCCCATGTTGGAATGCCAGTTCAAGTCCCGCTGCTCTGCCTCTGATCCAGCTCACTGCTAACGTACCTTGGAAAGCAGCAGAAGATGGCCCATGTACTTAGGCCTCTGCCACCCATGTGGGAAACCCAAAAGCAGTTCCTGCGTCCTGGCTTCAGCCTTGCTGTAGTGGCTATTTGAGGAATGAACCATATGGTATGCCAACATGCAGGTAAAAGCTTAATACATTAAGCCACAGTGTCATCTCCAAAAAATACTTTTATAAAACTTCTGCTCTTTGAAAGACACTGCTAGGCCGGCCCCATGGCTTAACAGGCTAATCCTCCGCCTTGCGGCACTGGCACACTGGGTTCTAGTCCCGGTTGGGGCGCCAGATTCTATCCCGGTTGCCCCTCTTCCAGGCCAGCTCTCTGCTATGGCCCGGGAAGGCAGTGGAGGATGGCCCAAGTCCTTGGCCCCTGCACCCCATGGGAGACCAGGAGAAGCACCTGGCTCCCGGCTTCGGATCAGCAAGATGCGCCAGCCGCAGCAGCCATTGGAGGGTGAACCAACAGCAAAAAAGGAAGACCTTCCTCTCTGTCTCTCTCACTATCCACTCTGCCTTCTGCCTGTCAAAAAAAAAAAAAATAGAAAAAAAGAAAGACACTGCTAAAAATTGAGAAGATAAGTCACAGAATAGAAGTAAATATTTGCAAAGTGCAACTTTAGAGGACTTATATTTTAAGAATACTTTATACTAGGTACAACAGATAAATAACATAATAAAAAATGAGTGCAAGATTGATCAGACACTTCACTGATAGCAAGTAAGCATATGAGAAGATGTTCAGTGTCATTTTTTCCACTGAAACATAAGATACCTATGCATATCTATTCAAATTATTCAAGTTTTTAAAATGTGAAAATATCAAATACTGGTAAGACAGCAGAATAATAAGAATTCTCATTACTTTGGGGAATGCAAAATATACAGCCACATGGGAACACAGTATGGAATGTTCTTCTTAAAAATGGGTTTACCAGATTCTAACATGGCAGGACTAAGGAAAGGGCACACTGCTCTAGGCTAGGGGTAGATAGTAGGGAAAAAAGTGGAAGAAATACATTATCTGGGGAGAGTTAGAGAGAAATCACAGTGGAACTTCTACAGAATTAAAAGGGGTACCATGGATTAGTGTGGAGGCTTTAGATGTGCAGCACAAGCATGGACACAATACATGACCCCAGCAGCTGAGAGCCACAAAAAACACAAGCTTAGCTGAGTGAGGCGAGATCAGACTGCAGCATCCTGTGCCACTGGAAACAGAGTGAGAGCTTCGCATGAGTCTGGCCTGGAGCCCTAGGGGGAATAGGATGCCTACTAACCCAGTGAAAAAAAATGGCATGTCTCTTTCCCCCATGCCCTCTGTCACAGAATGCCACAGGCTAAGAGAGGGTGGGTGCCATTTTGGACATAAGCAGCAGCTGCAGAAGTTCTTGTGCATTTGCACAACAGCTGTCCAGGACAAGACACCATCTTGTCAGTAGTAGCTGTGGGTGCAGTTGGGAGAAGGCAACATTGTGAAACACGAAGGGGCTGCTTCAGTGGCTCTTGTGCACGCATGTGATCCAGGGATTCTACAGAGAGAAAAATGCACGTTCTCCGTTGAATTTGATTTTGGCTGGAAGGACTGAAAGGGGGCTGGGCACCCATGTAAGACTGTGAGGTATCCCAGACTCAATGTATCAGTCTCTGGTGCTCAAACCAAATAGGTGGAACACTTGCAGGCACCTGGCTTGGGGACATCTCTGCCTCTCTGTGGATAGGACAGGCTAGTGGAGCAGAGTGGATTCTCTGTACCCTGTGATGTAGGAACCTTGTGTACTGAGACTGGGGGGAAAATGTGATTGTACAAGATGACACAGAAAGTAAATAGGTCTATGGGTAATCAGTGTGAGTGGCTCCATACACTCAGAGCTCCCCGATTGCCTGAGGTGGATCAATGCAATGGATTTATGCTCAATCTTATGACTATACAGATCCTTTGTGTGGTTTATGTGGCAGTGCAAATGAGTATTGCACACACTATGGGCTAACACTTGGGCATTGAACACCTTGGAAGAGAGGTGATCATACACTCCTTTCTATGAAAAAAAAGAGAAGACCTACCATACCTAATATAGGTTCACCCTGGATACTAACCCCATCCTGGAGCACTGACCAGCTCCAAGCTACACACCCAGCACACACCTCTGGGGCGGAGGGGGGAGGGTATTCACTGAAAAAGCAGACACTCCATGAAGCCACAGAGGCATAGTTCAAAACTATAACCATTCAGAGAAAGAAAACCAACAAGTATATCCATAAATACCCAAAAATAAATGCAGAAATCCAAGAAACAAAAATAAGAAAGGCGGCCAGCACTGTGGTGCAATAAGTTAATCCTCTGTCTGTGGTACCAGCATCCCTTGTGGGCACCCATTCTAGTCTCAGCTATTCTTCCAATCCAGCTCCCTGCTATGTCCTGAGAAAGCAGAAGATGGCCCAAGCACTTGGATTCCTGCACCCATGTGGGAGACCTGGAAGAATCTCCTGGTTCCTTGCTTTGGATCCACTCAGTTCCAGCTTCTGTGGCCATTTGGGGGGTGAACCAGAGGATGGAAGACCTTTCTTTGTCTCTCTCTCCCTCTGTCTGTAACTCTACCTCTCAAATAAATAATCTTTTTAAAAAATAAAAAAAGCACACAAGGAACACAACAGGATTTCAATATTAGAATGTTAAGATGAAGAGATTGATGAAAGGCCTGAAATGGAATTCAAAAGATTAATCATAGGATTACTCAGAAGTAATGAAATGCAAATTCATGAATTAAAGAAATCCATACATGAGATAAATGAAAAATTCTCCCATGAAATTGAGATTTTGAAAAAAAATTGAAACGAAATGTTAGATATGAAGAATTCAATGTATCAAACTAAAAACAGTGGGAAGCCTTAACAGATTTGGTGAGACAGAAGAAAGAATTCCAAATTATAAGAAAAAGCCGGTTCTGTGGCTCACTTGGTTAATCCTCCACCTTGTGGCGCCAGCACCCTATATGAGCACTGGGTTCTAGTCCTGGTTGCTCCTCTCCTAGTCCAGCTCTCTGCTGTGGCCCGGGAGGGCAGTGGAGGGTGACCCAGGTGGGAGACCAGGAGGAAGCATGTGGCTCCTGGCTTCATATCGGCCCTGCACTGGCCGTAGCAGCCATTTGGGGAGTGAACCAACGGAATGAAGACCATTCTCTGTCTCTCTCTCATTGTCTATAACTCTACATGTCAAATAAAAAAAGTCTTTGGAAATTTTTCAGTCAGACCAAAAAGAGATGAAATTAGAAAAATTGAACAGTTTGAGACTCACGGGATAATATCAAATTATCAACGTACAGGTCTTAGGAGTTCTTGACGGAGTGTAAACAGAGGATGGATTAGCAAGATAATTCAGTGAAATAACAGGAAAAATTCCAACTTGGAGAAAGAAAAGGATTTCCAATTTCACGAGGCACATGAAACTAATAGATACGAGCAGAAAAGAATTTTACCATAACACATTATAGTCAAATGTTCGACAGTAAAACATAAAGAAAAGATTCTAAAATGGGCATGAGAAAAATGCCATACTACTTTCAGAGATCTCCAATTAGACTCACAGCTGACTTCTCATCAGAAATTCTACAGGCTAGGTGAGAACAGAGTTTTTTCTCTTAAGACATGGACCATGGCTCTATCAACCCAGAATACTATACCCTGCAAAGCTCTCTTATGAATGAATGTGAAATAAAACCTTCTAAAACAAATAGAAATTAAAAGAATTTGTCACAACTTATCCAGTATGATGAAAGATGCTTAAGGATGCCATACACACAGAAGCACAGAAATGGGGCTGGAGCTGTGGTATAGCCGGCTAAGCCTCCACCTCAGTGCTGGCATCCCATATGGGTGCTGGTTTGTGTCCTGGCTGCTCCTCTTCCAATCCAGTTCTCTGCTATGGTTAGGTAAGCAGCAAAAGATGGCACAAGTTCTTGGGCACCTGCATCTAAATAGGAGAACTAGAAGAAGCTCCTGGCTTTAGATAGGTCCAGCTCCAGCTGTTGTGGCCATTTGGGGAGTGAACCAGTGGATGGAAGACCTTTCTATCTCTCCCTCTCTGCCTGTAACTACTTCTCAAGTAAGTCAATAAAGTCTTTTTTTTTTTTTTTTTTTTTTTGACAGGCAGAGTGGACAGTGAGAGAAAGAGACAGAGAGAAAGGTCTTCCTTTGCCGTTGGTTCACCCTCCATTGGCCACCGCGGCTGTCGCGCCGCGGCTGGTGCACCACGCTGATCCGAAGGAAGGAGCCAGGTGCTTCTCCTGGTCTCCCATGCGGGTGCAGGGCCCAAGGACCTGGGCCATCCTCCACTGCACTCCCGGGCCACAGCAAAGAGCTGGCCTGGAAGAGGGGCAACCAGGACAGAATCCGGCACCCCAACCGGGACTAGAACCTGGTATGCCGGCGCCGCAAGGCGGAGGATTAGCCTAGTGAGCCACGGCGCCAGCCTAGTCAATAAAGTCTTAAAGAGAAATATAGAAGGATAGTCATCATTATGGAAGACTATGAAGGAATAAAATTTTCCAGAAAAAGTACAAAGGAAGTCAAAAGTAAACAATAGAATATTTATGGGAAACTGGCAGGTTATTCATCAATAATAACCCGAATGTAAATGGTGTAAACTCTCCAGTTAAAAGATAAAGAATGGCTAGACAGATTTTTAAAAAGAGACCAATTTATTTGCTACCTGTAAGAAACACACCTTACCAATAAAGACACCCATAGACTGAAAGTGAAAGGATGGAAAAAGATATTCCATGCTAATGGAAAGCAAAGAAGAGCAGATGTAGCCATGCTAATATAAAGCAAAACAGACTTTAACACAAAAACTGAAGAGACACAGAAGGGAACTATGTAATGATTAAAGGATAAAGTCAACAGGAAGATGTGACTATTGTAAATGTATATGCACGTAATTATAGGGCACTTGGCTATTTAAGAGAAATGTTAAGGGATCTAAAGGAAGACAGACTCAAACGTAATAATAATGATGATTTTCAATATTCCACTTTCAGCAATGGACAGATCAACCACACAGCAAATCAGCAAGGAAACAGCAGAGTTAATTGAAACTATAGACCAAATGGACCTAATGGATATCTACAGAACTTTCAATTCCACAATTTCAGAATACAGTCTTCTCAGTGCATAGAACTTTTTCTAGGATAGATCATTTGCTAAGCCATAAGGCAAGTCTCAGCAAATAAAAAACAAAAAACAAAACACCAAAAATCATACCATACATCTTCTCTATAATGGAATGAAGCTGGAAATCAACAACTCAAGAATCTAGACCTATGCAAACACATGGAGACTGAGCAATATGCTCCTGAATGAACAGAGGTCACAGAAGAAATTAAAAGAAAAATAAAAATTTCTGGATAGGAATGAAGATGACAATACAACATATCAAAACTTGAAGCTGGCACCACGGCTCACTAGGCTAATCCTCTACCTGAGGCGCCGGCACCACGGGTTCTAGCCCCGGTTGGAGTGCCAGATTCTGTCCCAGTTGCTCCTCTTCCAGTCCAGCTTTCTGCTGTGGCCTGGGAAGGCAGTAGAGGATGGCCCAGGTCCTTGGGCCCTGCATCCGCATGGGAGACCAGGAGGAAGCACCTAGTTCCTGGCTTAGGATCGGCACAGCGCACCAGCCGCAACACGCTGGCCATAGCGGCCACTTCGGAGGTGAACCAACGGGAAAAGGAAGACCTTTCTCTCTAACTCTGTCAAAAATTTTTAAAAAATAAAGAAAAAAGAAAAACTTAAGGAATACAGCAAAAGGGGGGTTAAAAGGGGGAAATTCATAGCAATTTATGGCAATATCAGAACTTGAAAATTTACCAAAAATTTTTCTAACACTGCATCTCAAGGACCTAGAAAAACAAGAACAAGGCAAACCCAAAAGTAGTAGGGGGAAGAAATAATTAAAATTAGAGAAGAAATAAACAAAGTTGAAACAAAAATAAATACAAACATCAGTGAAATGAAGAGCTGGTTTTTTGAAAATATAAGCAAAATTCCTTTCTCTCTGTCTATAATTCTACCTGTCAAATAAGAAAAGAAAAAAAATTAATACACCATTGGCCCAACTAACCAAAAAAGATGAAGATCAAAATCAATAAAATCAGAGATGAAAAAGGAAATGTAACAACAGATACAACAGAAATAAAAAGGAATAATCACAAATTACTAAAAGCTATATGCTAACAAATTGGGAAAGCTAGAAGACATGAATAGATTCCTAAACACAATCTACCAAAATTCAGTCATGAAGACGTAGGAACCTAAACAAACCAATAACCAAGATGGAGATTGAATCACTAATAAAGAACTTCCCAACAAAGAAAAGCCCCGGCACAGATGTCTTCACTGTTGAATTCTGCCAGACATTTAAAGAACTAATTCCAATTCTTCAAGATATTCACAACAATTGGATGGGAGGGAATCCACCCAATCGTCTATGAAACTAGTATCACCATAATTCCTAAACCAGAAAAAGATAACTACAGACCAATAACACTGATGAACATAGATGCAAAAATTCTCAATAAAATACTAGCTAATTAAATCCAACAGCACATTAGAAATATCATTCACCCTGGCCCAGGGGGATTTATCCCTGTATAAAGGGATGGTTCAACAGTCACAAATCAATAAATGTAATACATCACGTTAAACTGAAGAACAAAAACCATATAATAATTTCAGTAGATTCATAGAAAGCATTTAATAAAATACAACAAAAACCTTTAGCAACTTGGGTAAAGAAGCAACATTCAAAAACACAATCAATGTAACTTGTGACAAACCCACAGCCAGCATCTTATTAACTGAGGAAAAGTTGGAAGCATTCCCACTAAGATCCAGAACCAGGCAAGGGTGCTTACTCTCATCTGTGCTTTATTATTCCCTGGAAGTTTCATCCAGAGCCAATGGGCAAGAAAAAGAAATCAAAGGGATACAAATTGTAAAGGAGCAAATCAAACTACCCCTGTTTGCAGATGACATGATTCTATACATAGAGGAACCAAATGACTCCACTAAGACCATTGGAACTCATAAAAGAGCTTGGTAAAGTGGAAGGATATAAGATTAACACGAGAAAATCAACAGCCTTTGTATACATAGATAATGCCATGGCTGAGAAATAACTTTTAAGATCAATTCCATTCACAATAGCTACAAAAAACAATTAAATACCCTGGAATAAATTTAACCAAGGAAGTCAACAATCTCTATGATGAGAATTACAAAATACTAAGAAAGATAGAAGATTAAAAAATTGGAAAAATCTTCCATGTTTGTAGATTGGAAGAAGCAATATCAAAGTGTCCATACTACCAAAACCAATGATTTTCTTCTTAAATCTTAAAAAAAAAGATGCTAAAATTTATATGGAAACACAGCACCCCAAATAGCTAAAGCAATCTTATACAGCAAAGACAAAGCCAGAGACATCACAATACCAGATTTCAAGATATACTACATGGCAGTTATAATCAAAATAGCCTGGTACAGGCAAAAAAAACCAGATTGATTGACTAATGGAACAGAATAGAAACTTCAGAGAACAATCCATGCATGTACAACCAACTTATCTTTGACAAAAGAGCTAAAATCAATCCCTGGAGAAAGGACAGTTTTCAACAAATGGTGCTGGGGAAACTGCATCTCTGCATGCAGAGTATGAAACAAGACCCCTGCCTTACACCTTACTTAAAAATCATCTCAAAATGGACTAAGGACCTAAATCTCTGGTCTGACACCATCAAATTACTAGAAAATATTGGGGAAACTCTGCAAGACATTGGAAAAGGCAAGAACTTTTTGAAAAAGATCCCAGAAACATGTACTCCATAGAATACTATACAGCAGTAAGAAACAACGAAACCAGGTCATTTGCAACAAGATGGAGCAATCTGGAAAACATCATGCTGAGTGAATTAAGCCAGTCCCAAAGAGAAAAATATCATTTGTTTTCCCTGATTGGTGACAACTAATTGAGCCCCAAAGGGGAAACCTGTTAAGTGAAATGGACACTATAAGAAACAATGAACTGATCAGCTCTTGTCCTGACTTTAGATGTACAATGTAATACTTTATCCATTATAGTATTTGTTGTTGTTGTTGTTGTTCTAGTACTAGTGGTTGAACTCTGTAATTAACACACAATTATTCTTAGGTGTTTAAATTTTAACTGAAAAGTGATCCCTGTTAAATTTAAGAGTGGAAAAAGAGAGGGAGGAGATGTACAATTTGGAACATGCTCAATCGGACTTGCCGCAAATGGTGGAGTTAGAAATGTGCCAGGGGATTCCAACACAATCCCATCAAGATGGCATGTACCAATGCCATCGCACTAGTCCAAGTGATCAATTTCAGCTCACAATTGATGGCTCTGATAGGTCTAAGAGTCAAAGGGATCACACAAACAAGACAAGTGTCTACTAATACTAACTGATAGAATCAAAAAGGGAGAGAAAGATCCAACATGGGAAGCGGGATACAAAGCAGACTCATAGAATGGCAGATGTCCTAAACAACACTCTGGCCTCAGAATCAGCCCTCAAGGCATTCGGATCTGGCGGAAGAGCCCATGAGAGTATAGCAGGCATGGAAAGCCAAGATATCATGGAAAAAAAAAAAAAAAAGACCTAAATGAATGATCTCTGTGAGTGAGATCCCAGTGGAAAGAACAGGGCCATCAAAGAAGGAGGTGCCTTTCTCCGAAGGGAGGAGAGAACTTCCACTTTGACTATGACCCTATCGGAATAAGATCAAAGTCAGCGAACTCTAAAGGCTTCCATAGCCCTGGCAACTCATGACTAGAGCCTAGGGAGATTACTGACGCCATGAACAAGAGTGTCAAATTGTTAAGTCAGCAATAGGAGTCACCGTGTACTTACACCCCATGTGGGATCTGTCCTTAATGTGTTGTCTAATGTGAAGTAATGCTATAACTAGTACTGAAACAGTATTTTTATACTTTGTGTTTCTGTGTGGGTACAAACTGATGAGGTCTTCACTAATTATATACTGAATTGATCTTCTGTATATAAAGAGAATTGGAAATGAAAAAAACAACCTGGTGTTAAATTGGAAATGGCATAGAAAATTAATTAATTTTTTTAAAAAACTATTATGTAGGATCTCTGTCTTTAATGTGCTGTACATTGTTATTTAATGCTATAATTAGTACTCCAATGGTAGTTTTTTCACTTTATGTTGCTATATGGGCAAACTGTTGAAATCTTTACCTAATATGTACTAAACTGATCTTCTGTATATAAAGAGAATTGAAAATGAATCTTTATGTGAATGGAAGGGGAAAGGGAGCGGGAAAGGGGAGGGTTGCGGGTGGGAGGGAAGTTATGGGAGGGGGGAAGCCATTGTAACCCATAAGCTGTACTTTGGAAATTTATATTCATTAAATAAAAGTTTAATAAAAAAAAAAAAGAAAAAGATCCCAGAAGCACAAGTAATCAAAGCCAAAATTGACAAATGGGATTACATCAAGCTGAAAAGCTTCTGCACTGCAAAAGAAACAGAAAAGTGAAGAGGGGCTGTCACTGTGATGTAGCAAATAAAGCTGCCTCCTGCAGTGCTGGCATCCCATATGGGCACCAGTTCGAGTCCTGGCTGCTCCACTTCCAATCAAGCTCTCTGCTATGGCCTGGAAAAGCAGTAGAAGATGGCACTAGTGCTTGGGCCCCTGCACCCATGTGGGAGACCTGGAAGAAGCTCCTGGCTTTGGATCAGCATAGCTCCTGTCATTGTGGCCATGGGGGAGTGAACCAGAGGATGGAAGACCTTTCCCTCTCTTTCTCTCTGCCACTGCCTCTCTGTAACTCTGCCTTTCAAATAAATAAATCTCCTGAAAGAAAGAAGGAAAGAAGAAAGGGAGGAAAAGAGGAAGGGAGGCAAGGAGGAAAAGTGAAGAGGCAACTGGCACAATGGAAGAAAGTATTTGCAAACTATGAAACTGACAAAGGATTGATATCTTGAGTCTATAAAGAGCTCAAAAAACAACAACAAAACAATCCAGTTAAGAAATGGGCAAAAGACTTCAACAGGCATTTTTTTGAAACATGAAATAAAAATGGCCTGTAGACACATGAAAAAATGCTCAGGATCACTAACCTTCAGGGAAATTCAAAACCTCAGTGAGGTTTCACCACACCCCAGTTAGAATGGTTTTCATACAGAAATCAAGAAACAATAAATGCTGGCGAGGATGTGGGAGAAAAGGTACTCTAATCCACTGTTAGGAGAGCAAACTGGTGTGGCTATTGTGGAAGACAGTAGAGATACCTCAGAAATCTGACAATAAATCTACCAGCAATCCCACTCCTGGGAGTTTACTAAACAAAATGAAATCACCATATGATAGGATTATCCATACACTCATGTTCATTGCAGCTCAATTCACTACAGCTAAGTACAGAACCAACCCAGATCTCCATCAATTGATGACTGGATAAAGTAATTATGCTATATTTACACTATAGAATACTGCTCAGTGGTAAAACAAAAATGAAATCCTGTTTTTTGCAACAAAAGGATACAATTGGAAACTGTTATACTTAGTAAAATAGGACAGTCCCAAAAATACAGGTACCATATGTTTTCCTTGTTCTGATTACTAATCAAGCATCTGCAATGTAATATATTGGAGTAAAATTGACACTGAGATTTTATAATTGCTTACAGCCCTTGTCTCTACTGTTGTGGAATATTATTTTTTCTGCATACTATCTGTTGGACTTTAGTGCAAGGTTAACTTTATGGATATAAAATTAAATGAAAATAGATCTTTGTGAAAATTAAGAATGGGAATAGTAGAGGGAGGAGGAATAAGTGCGAGAGTATGGGTGGAGGGAGGGTAGGTTGGAAGTATCACTATGTTCCTAAATCTGTATATGTAAAACATATGAAATTTTTTAAATGTACATACATAAAACTTAAAAATGAATAAATACAAATAAAACTTAAATTTACCATAGAATTCCACAATCCTACTTTTAGCTATGTACCCATGAGAAATGACAATACATACATACCAAAACCCATGTGCATTTATGACTTTCTTCATAATCAAAATCTGGAAACAGTCCAAATGACCATGCATTGGTGAATGGATAAATGGACTGTAGTACTTCCAAACCATGAAATACCATTTCACAATTAAAAGGAACAGAATAGTGATACTTATTAACATCATGGATGGGATCTCAAAAACATTAAGCTCCATGATCTCAAAAACCTACATATTTTATGATTCCATTTAAAAGACATTCAGAAGATAAAACTATAAGACAAAAATAGATGTGTTTGCTGGAGTTTGGAGTGAAAGAAGTAGATTGATAATAGGAGCATGAGGGAACTTTCTGATGTGACAAATATTTTGATTGTGGCAGTGGTTACTCAACTTTTAGCACTGATGAAAATTCATGAGACTAGTCACCTAAATGGGGTGAAGTTTTCTGTATGCAAGTTAAATCTCAATAGATCTATTCTAAAAAAGGAAAGGTATTTATTGTCACATGTACAGGACATCTTCCAAAAGTCGACAGAAAATATTATTTTAAAAAAGCATGGATTTCAATTTTTTGCACCAAAATAAACTTTTTTGCACATACAGAGACAGAATGAGGGAAGCAAAGACAGAGAACACATCTACTGGTTTACTTCCCAAATGCCCACAGCACTGAGGATTGAGCCAGGCCAATGCTTGGAGCTGGGAACTCAATTGGGGTCTTTCATGTGGGTGACAGGGACCTAGCCACTTGAATGAACACTTGCAGCTTCAAAGGGTCTGCATTGGAAGAAAGTTGGAGTCAGAAGCTGTAGCAGGGAGTTCATCTAACAGTCTAGCATAGAACGTAGGTGTCTTACTCAGCATCTTCACCACTAGACGAACAACCTGCCCCAAATCTATTTTTTAACTGTATTTTCCAGAAACATTTTGAGGAACCATGTACTTGAAAAGTCTTAGTGTTCTGAGTTCAGGAACATCTGGGTCTGAGTGCTTTACAATGTCCTTAGCCGTATATTGTTCTATTTTGTCCTTTTTCCTCCATGTTCAACTAGTCTAAATGGTGGTGTTCACCAGTTACTCATATCTTACAAGAATATTCACAGTCTATAAACTTGGAATATAATCCATTCCCTCTTCATGAAATAATAGTAATTCCCCCTAAAGGACATGAACAAATCCTACTTAGGTTATATCTACTTCTAGTCAATCAACCTCTTGGTGTCAATAATGCAATACTCTGCTTGACCACCTTGAGTTATCTTCTTCCCCTGTGGTAGCAGAGATGGCCATATAAGAAACACCAGATATTATATATGAGCTGGTTCCAAAAGGAAAGAGAACTAAGCAAATTAGCAGTTGTATTGACATCATCATTCAAGATGGTCTGTCTGTTGCTCTTGTCACTCAACAATATCTGACCAAGCCTCCTTCCTTTAAGTTGTATTACAAGGAATCTTTACAGCACATTTTTCAGGTGTCAATCTTGTATGTCGTCTTATGCTTTTATTTAAAATACAGCAGCTTCTATGGCTACTTCTCTTCATCACACTCTTTTCCCACAGGAGCCCAAGCCAGAGCGTTTTGGGTTGGAATAGCTTTTCCATGTTGAGTACCTGACTCAAAGGTAGGATGCATTTGACTTTCCAGTTGGTAATTTGACCTGCCATTTTAGTCATAACCGTTTTAGCAAATGATGCTGCTATCCCCCACTTGGCTGGTTGTCTCACTCAGCAGTTGCCTGACACAGAACAAGAGAGGACAAGAACAACAAGTGAGCTAGACTGACCTGTGTAATTAACCTCACCACACAAGCCTAACCTATGAAGAGTGCTGCCATAGCTCTCATTGAGTTACAGAGACGGATCATACTGGATGGATTATTTAGACCCCTCAGGAAGCATGCATCTATATTTCTGGAAGAAATCTTAGACATACCTAGTAAGCAGTCCAACTTTGCAAATGAGAAAACAGAAGCCCTGAGAGCTTCTCACCCTAGAGCTCGTGCTCAACCTGGGCTTCCGAATTTATTTATGTGTGCCTTCGCCACTACTTTCTGATGCTGCTTTTTCTCAGGTTTGTGTCTGGTTAGCAATAGGTCTATACTTTCAAATATGTCTACCACTAACATTACAAATGTTTTGAAAAGCAAGTAATTCAAGGTTGCCACTCAGTGCAGATGCTCTTGAATTTATTAAAGGGTTGTATCCAAATAACCCCATAGTAAGTTGAAAATGTGCATAAATCAGAAGTGCATTTAATCCAAGTAACCTACTGCACATCCTAGTTAGTCTCACAGCACACTTTATGGAGTGCATAGCTTCCCCTCGTGTTTATGTGGCTGACTGGGAGGGCATCTGCTATTGCTATCCAGAACTGAGTAACAGAACTGCATATCTGCTGGCCCAGTAAAAGATTAAAATTCAAAATTTGCACTACAGCACACATCAGTTTTGCATGGTCATAAAGTGTACAATCTGGCCGGCGCTGCGGCTCACTAGGCTAATCCTCTGCCTGCAGCACCGGGTTCTAGTCCCGGTTGGGGCACCGGATTCTGTCCCGGTTGCCCCTCTTCCAGTCTAGCTCTCTGCTGTGGCCCAAGAGTGCAGTGGAGGATGGCCTAAGTGCTTGGGCCCTGCACCCGCATGGGAGACCAGGAGAAGCACCTGGCTCCTAGCTTTGGATCAGCGCGGTGCGCAGGCCGCAGCGGCCATTGGAGGGTGAACCAACGGTAAAGGAAGACCTATCTCTCTCTCTCTCACTGTCCACTCTGCCAGTCAAAAAAATAATAATAAAGTATACAATCCTAAATTGATATAATCTGAGTCAAAGGCCATCTGTGCTGGATTATGAATGTGGTATCCTAAGAGGGTGTATGGTTTAATGAGATCTCGAATCAAAAAGCTTGAATTGGAAACTGAGTCTCAAAAGTTCTTAGCTGGATGACTGTTGCAATTTACTTAGCCTTTCCTCACCTATAAAATGGTGGTAATAGGAGAATTGTGCAGAATAACTAAGGATCTTCAAATGTTTATCGCAATAGCTAGTAGGCAGTCTTCACTCAGCCAAAGTTTGTTATCAATTTGTCTCTTCAATTTGCCTTAGTTAAGACAAAGGACTTAGGAAGGAGAAAAAAACTGAGGACTTCCCAAATAGTGGAACTAGTCAGACTGAAAGATATTTCACTCAATGCTGCTTAAGAAATAAATGTTGGGGGCTGGTGTTTCGGCATAGTGAGTAAAGCCACTGCCTGCAGCACCAGCATCCCATATGGGTACCAGTTTGTGTCCCAGCTTCTCCACTTGTAATCCAGCTCCTCGCTTATGGCCTGGGAAAATCATCAGAAGATGGCCCAAGTGTTTGGGCCTCTGCCACCTACATGGGAGCTCCAGATGAAGCTCCTGGCTGCTGGCTTCTGATTTCAGCCTGGCCCAGCCCAGGCAGTTGCAGCTATCTGGGGAGTGAACCAGCACATGGAAGTCAGTCAGTATCTCTCTCCCTCTCCCTCCATCCCTCTCTCCCCCTCTTTCTTTGTAATTCTTTCAAGTAAATAAATCTATTGGAAAAAAAGAAGAGAAAGAACTTTGACTCTTATGGAAATAGCTCCCCAGCACTGTGAGGGACCTGGGACAGAAGGAAGGGGATGACAGTTTCAGGACAAGAGAAGTAACCTGTGGGATTTTGCCAAGCAGTGTTGAAGTTTACTTCAGTAACTAGATGTTTTTGATTTCCAATGATGGTCAGGTCAGAATTTAAACATTAAAATGATATACTAGAACAGAAAAAAACTAACTAAAATGACATAGGAGTAGAAGACACAGATGTGTTCTTATATTAGGCAAGAAAAGGAAATGGAAAGGCTATTGGGTTCTGGCAGGCAAGGAGCAGGTCTAGGCCATCTGCTGAAGAGACAGTTACCCTTGGTCAAGGCAATGGGGGAAGAGAGTTGCAAGAACAAATGCCAAGAATCAGGAAAGAAAATAAGAATCTGATTTTCATTCTAAAGAACTGGGATACTGAGACATTGAGTCACGCATGGGAATCACCAGCAAGGAGCTTGAGTTCTATGCACTGAATTCATCATTGCAACTAAGGAAAGGATTCTACACATTTTCTGCTCAATACCAGCAAGGATTTTACACATTTTCTGCTCAATACCAGCACTGAGGCAAGAATATCATAAAGTCTACAACAGAAGAGAAGGGAAAGGATTTTAGGCCACAGTAGGTCATGAGGAAACAACACCCTATTTTCAAAGAAAACACTTCATAGTCTTCAAATGACAAAAGACTTTCACAATCAAATAACTGGAAATAGAAATAAAGAACAGGGAAACATGATTCCAGAGTTTATACAGATATTTTGGTACATGTCCCCAGAGGCATTTTAAAAATATGGTCTTGTTTTTCAAAACTAAAAAAGTAAACTGAATACATTAATGCTAATGATGGTATCACACTAAAACCCAACTGATATATGATACTTTCAAGACTACTGTCTCTCAGGCTCTTTGGATGCAAATCTAGTTGAGTGGGAAGATTTTTTTCAAGTAACTTACAATTATTTCATGAAATTCAAAGGCAGAAAATTCTGTAATCATACAGTTTTAGAATTACAAATGTTTAAGGGTATATAGGAATACTTAATAGTTACCTTTGTTTTATATAGCAAAACACTCATATGTAGATGTGTGTGTATGTGTGCGCGCGCACATTCAGTGGGAAGTAGGTAGAAGTATGGAAGCAATGTATAGGAATGGGAACTACTAACAGAAATTCAAGGGATTCAATGTAAGGCCAAGCAATAGTGACAGAAATCACCTAGTGGTTTCCAAACAGTGATTTAGAGAGATCCCAAAAGCTCTGGGTTAGACTCTCAGTGAGTAACCCAAGAGAAAAGAGGAAGGAGGTAGCTTAATCACTTGCCTCTATATTCATTTTAACCAAAGCAAGTCTGCTTCTCATGGTTGTTATGGACTGAAATTACATAGAACATTTTGCTTGAAACAAAGGATCCCAACATTAATGTCAGAAAACATTTAATAATTTTGAAGTGGACAAAAGTAGACTACGGGCTATCTTTTCACGCATCTCCTTCCAGTTACTTCATTCAGATAAGACTGAACTGTGTCCGAGTTCTTCTGCAAATGAATACTTACAATAATACAAATAATTCTTGTCTAGAGAAAAGCAAATTATTTTTCTTTGGTGAAATATTGTCCTGTGGATACTGGCTAGTTTTGCTTGTGTTTGTGTTTGTATGTGTGTCTGTTACTTGAATCATTTTGGAAATTAGTCGTAGCATCTTATTTCCTTAATAATTAATGAGTTGGGTACAAATAATGTTCATGTATTTTATATCAGTATTAAATTCAAGATTTTTCTTTGAAAATATTCTTTAAAACTTCTGCATCTAGTGATGCAGTGGGAACACCATAATTCTCAGATAAAAGAATACAAAGTGACAATAAATTTTTAGTATCTGCATCATGGCTAACTCTCAAATCTCAAAACCCTGTGCCCAGTGTTGATACCATTTGTGTGAGACATTGATTGTTAATATTTTATATTTGATAAGAAAACTTACATTTTGTCATATATAACAAAATTATCTTTATCTGGGTTTATGTATAAATGACCTGACTGAAACTCAAATACACTGAAAAACAATGATTCTGTACACCCCCCTCCCCAGGAGAGACACCAATATCCCAAAATCCTGTGAGCATGAGTGAGCTGTTCTCATACTTTCTTTCTGCTTCAACTCATATAATGGAGGAGAGCTACATGTGTGACACACTCCTATGGGCACAGTTAATTCCATCTTCATTTAGAGTTTCATAAGATAAGCTTGTTTCTTTATTTATTTGACAGGTAGAGTTACAGACAGTGAGAGAGAGAGACAGAGAGAAAGGTCTTCCTTCCATTGGTTCACTCCCCAAATGGCTACTACGGCCGGCACTGCAAAGATCTGAAGCCAGGAGCCAGGTGCTTCCTCCTGGTCTCCCATGCTGGTGCAGGGTCCCAAGCACTTGGGCCATCCTCCACTGCCTTCCCAGGCCACAGCAGAGCTGGACTGGAAGAGGAGCAGCCAGGACTAGAACCCAGCGCCCATATGGGATGCTGGCGCCGCAGGCAGAGGATTAACCAAGTGAGCCGCGGCATGGGCCCCAGCTTGTTTCTTATTATCTCTGTTTGTTAGAAGATAGTAAGCAGTAATAAAATAAACAGATTTCTATGATTATGTCTGCCCATTACACACAAATTCCAACTGTAATTATTATTGACTGCAATTCTCTTTTTTCACAAAAGCAAACCAGAACAAGTGGAGTAACTATAACTAGGTTATGCTTAAATATATATATTTTTAAAAAGCAAATCCTTGGCAGGATTAGTTATGTTACCTATTACAATGATCTGAACGTACATCACAACACTTGGACACACTAGGATGCTTTTATCCATGCTTGGTATCTTCAGAGAGATGGTAACCTTTCTTTAGAATAAAAGGAGCAGAGATAGGTATCGACAATGAAAAGAAAATAGAGATAAGTAAGGGAAATAGCCATATGAAGAGTAAAAACTTCGAAGGATACAGTTAGGATCAAAAGAGAATAGATTTCTGAAAAAAAAAAAAAAGTCCTAGATAAGAAATGATAAAGGCGGAGTACTAAAGAAAGATAAATGATGATGTCAAACCAGTAAAGAATTGACTCTACAATGAATCTTTAAGTATATTTGTCTTCTTGTGCTTCTGATGTAGAAAGTCTATATTCTTGTGATGGGTTGAATTGCAGCCCCCAAAATGTTGAAGTCCCAAACCTTAGTACCTCAAAGTGGTCTTATTGGAGATGGGATCTTCACTGAAGTCATCAAGTTAAAATGAGGTAGAATGGGCTCCAATCTGACACATATAAACAGACACATACACAAGGAGAATGTCACATAATAATGAATGCAACGATCAGAGTACTGCTTCTACAAGCCAAGGAACACCAGGGATTGGCTCCATACGACCAGAAGGTAGGAGAGAACAGAATACAGATTGTTCCTCACAGTTCAGAACTGAACAACCCTACTGACAAGGTTGGTCTTGAACCTGTGGCCTCTAGAACTATGTGACAATAAATTCCTGTTGTTTTAGTAGTACTTTATTATGGCCTCTCTGAAAAATTAATACAATTCCGAGGTAATTGCAGATGTATTCAAGAAGGTACACTATCTGTCAGATATGATGGCTACCTCTGCTAAGGGTCTAGAAATTGGAGAGAATTAGGAGTTGCAGGGCAGATGGAGAACCAAAAGCTAGACAGTGACTGCTAATTAGTGTTAGTTCAGTGGAAAGGGAGAGAAATTCAACATCTTATTATGTATATCCAACACATTAAAATAATGGGAGGGTTACCAAATGCTTCTAGGGTTCAGAACTGTATTTCTGGCAGCAGGTCATGCAAGGTGGAATACGAGATAAGCATGAAAAGTCAGACTCATCTGACAGCCTGGTTCTCGCCAAGTCTAAAATGCTGTCAATAATGTGAGCTCCTGCAGCTCAAATGCTAATGCTCTAGGTAAAACAAAGTGAAATTAAAATGCATGTGGTTATTTTAACTATTCTCTCTGAAAATTGACGAAGTTCAGCACTGAGTCAGCATGGGTAATGAATAGAGTCATAATGCTTGTTTTCACCCATGGTACTTTATACATCTACCAATGAGCCCTTCTTATATTTTTCAAACAGGGAGAAGTGGTCAATGCAATTTTTTTTAATCAAAACTGTACACAAACAAAAAATCAAATGGCTATAAAAGTACATATCCTACAAATATATAATGATTCCTAAAGTAAGAAACATTACATACAGCAGCTGGCACTGTAGCACAGGTGATTAAAGTCCTGGCCTGCAGCATCAGCATCCCATATGGGCGCTGGTTCAATTATCGGCTGCTGCACTTCTGATCCAGCTCCCTGCTAATGTGCCTGAAAAAGCAGTGGAAGATGGCCCAAGTGCTTGGGCCCCTATACCCATTTGGGAGTCCCAGAAGAAGCTCCTGGCTTCAAATAGGCTCAGCTCCAGTTATTGCAGCCATTTGGGGAGTGAACTAGTGGATGGAAAACATTCTCTCTCTCTCTCTCTCTAGCTCTCTATGCAACTCTTTCAAATAAATAATATCTAAGAAATATTAAATACAGGAGAGGAAGATTTCAAATTGAAAATATACTCAACCATCAAAATTGTATATATCAAGAAAGCATGAATACAAAGAACTCTCTCGTGCAAATGCATGATAAATTAGCAAATGCCACATCACATTGTTAGACAAGGTTAAGTATCCTGAGATACTATATTGTTATATTATAACTTCATGCCACCAATCATCCCCAAATCCTTCCTATACAATTAATAACATATGGCTACTCTTGCTTGCATAGATCATGGTCATTAGCATTGTGGAAGGTAGCAATAATAAGTACACTATCCTGCCCTGAAAGTGAATTATGTGACTGTCAGTTTGCAAACTTACATCATAGTTCTGGATATGGGACATCCTCCGTTCCAGTATATACTCTACTGTTAGAAGGATAATAATTCAGGGATAAGCATTCTATTTTTCTCCTTTCTTTGGTCTTTGTGTCTCTTCTACTTAATTGTATTCATTTACTAAATTTAAATACTATATATTATGTTTCATGTTTCTGCCTCTGTAGAAAATAAATACTAGAATATATCCAGACTGACTCCCCTTCTCACTAGGCCCATGGATTATACACCTTCATCTTTCTTCCCCAAACAGGATAATACAATGCCGACATTCTTTACCCAGAGCTAAATAAGGAATTGGGGTAGCTATGTCTTCTTTTGGTGTCTTCACACAATCACATCCCTACTAACATCTTAATAAAATAATTCACTAAAATATCATTACTTGCCCATTTCTACCACCTTACTGTTCCTTTATTATTGAGGCTTGCCAACTGGTGTTCTCAAGAAGAGTGGGAGACAGAATCAAAATCCCTGGAACTGAGTCATTCTTGCTTTACAGAATGAATGATCTGAAAGCTCTAGGGAAATCCTTTTAGGCTTTTGCATTCTTTCCTGTGAAATGGGATGATTATCATCACAAAGTTATTGTGGAAGGAGCTTGCCTGAAAATGGCCTGATCAGACTGAAGTTAGAAAAATTAACATTACGATCGAGACATTAGATGTTTTACAATCTTGCCTGAGAGGAGTCCTGAGCAGGGGATAGGTGAACTAAACCCGACCAAGAAGGACCAGCAGCAGCCCAGGTACACAGAAAGTGATGAACGGGAATGCGTTACATTAACATTTAGAGTCTCACACTGACTGTGAGCATAAGATTATCTGAGGGCAGTTTGGGGAGAATGCTCAAACAAAAGCTTCAACCCATATCACTGACTCTTTCTGGAATTCCATTCCCATTGTCCTCTTACTGACACAAACCTTTCCAGCTCTGAGAATTCCAGGTGGCGGTGACTTCACCTCCTCCTGACCATCCAGAGCACAAACTCTATCATTTAACATGGGCCCTTAATTAACAGGCAGTGGCATACTGTCTTGATTTCTACACAATTTTTTAATGTGTGAATATTCAATAGCTTCTTGGATTCAGGTGATTTTACAACCCCATAGGGCTGAACACAGTTCTGGAAACATGGTGTTATCCATCCACAACCAAGCCATTCCTTAAGGTGCTTGGATTTTTTGTTTCTATTTCCTAGAGGTATTTATATATTCACTTAGAAAATTGTCTAAAATTCTCTTCATTTTGTAAAACCATTTATAAGGAACTTTGGAATCTTTTCTTTTGAATCTTCATGATAATTATAGTTTATTTCTTCATAGTTATCACATTGGCTCCCTGTGCTAGTCCAGTAAAGCACAGACTGAACCACCATCTCAGATATGCTTGCACAGCTGATTTGGATTAATGTCTAAACCTGTTTTACTTGGATTTCTGTGAACTTCCACTGGGCTGAAACAGCCCGCTTGCTGATATTCTGGTACTCTGAATAGAGTTCATATATACCAAAACTAGCACTCTCTCTTCCCGTTTTCTCAATTATAAGTATTTTACTTAGAGAGACTGCATTTACCATAACACAATGCCTCATTCTCCTCCCAAAACACTCCTTCATTCCTTTCCCCTTCTTTCTGATATTACATGTTTCTAACTGAAAATAGAAATAGGTGGACTTGTAACAATGTGAACATAAAGTAATATAAATTATTTAATGTAAGTTACATAAGAACAATGTAAAAATAAATATATATATTTATTTATTTAAAAGACAGAGTTAGAGAGGGAAAGAGACAGATCTTCCACCATCTGATTCACTCTCCAAATGGCCACAACAGCTAGATGTGGCCCAGGCCAAAGCCAGAAGCCTGGAACTCCATCTGGGCCTCCCACACAGGTGTCAGGGACTCAAGCATTTGAGCCATCTCCCACTCTCTCCAAGGTGAATTAGCAGTGAGCTGGATGGGAAGTTCATCAGCTGGGACTCAAAGTAGCACTCATATGGGATGCCAGTGTAGCAGGCGGCATGTTAACTGGCTGTACCACAATGCTGACCCCTTTGTAAATGTGCTTAACACTAATGAATGTATACTTAAAGGTAGTTGATATGGTGTTTTATGTTATGACTTTTAACCATTATTTATTTAAAAGATTTTTGTCAAAAAAGAAATGATCTTTATTGGAAACCAAGAAAAGATGAAGGGAATCAGAAAACAAGATGGCTGCCACAGAGAGCAGCCGACAAATGGTGAAAGGGCAGCTGGCAATGCTTTATGTTAAACAGAGCTGGCCTTTGTGAACCACGGGACAGACCATGGGGCTACAGGGGGGATCTTCCTGAAGTCATTCAGTTGAGATACAATAAGCTATTAATTATGTCTTTTAATCTCCTTCCAAAAACCTTGTAATTGGAAACCCTTCAGATTCCAGCAACAAGTTGACTGTCAGTCATTGTTGTCAGTATCACTGCGAATTTTCACCTGTTTTTCACCTTCATAGGTATTTTGGCAGGAAAACATGACAATTTTTTATTTGAGAAACACCATTTAAAACGAAGCTCATTAAATACATTTCAAGTCAACTTTCCATAGGTGTCTAAAAGTTCTCAGCTAAGAAAGAAATAGCAACCTAGTGGCAAATCCCTGAAAATTTTGCACACTGATTAGACAGAAAAGAAGCTATGAGATAGCAGGAAGGGAAGAGGTTCTAGACATTTTCAAATATTTAAAGCACAGCCTAATAACAAGAGATAAGATATCATGAAGAGTCATCCTGGTAAGCTGGTTGAAAAAGGATTTTTAGTTAAGGGAATAGCTGTCTTCAATACTGGCCTAACGAGGGGTAGATTGGTTCATTAGCATATAACTAACATTCTGTTACAATTTCCAGCTGTGCAGGGAGCACTATGAAGCCAGAAAACTAGACAACTCTCTGAAATCAATCTGTGTACAAAGCTTATGGATTCCAGAAAAAAAAAAAGCATCACTCATTCCACAAATACTTACTATATGCACAGATCCTCGCATGGTTCCCTAGGTGGGCAGAACAAGCAGTTGCTTCTATGGAAGGATTTCAAGGATTCTGGTTACTCAGAAGCTTCCCTCTCTCCTCCTTTTCTTCCTACCCAATGCTCCAATTAATACCAACCCTCACCTTTAGCACCTACACTTTTCTCATATTAACTAGGTGCTACTTCAAAGTCAGGAAGAAGGAACCCAACCAAAAGGTAATTACCATAGGAAGAAACAATTTACTTCTATTTAACTTGGTTTTGCTGGGTTCCTACTACCTGCACTCTGAAATGTGCAAAGAACAAGGCACTGTTATCACCTTCAAAAGAAGTTTCTCATGGATGGGAGGAAACATCTTAGCTCAAGAGTCTATGGCCGCCCTCTTTCCACCATCTTGGAGCCTGTGGAGGCCTGCTGGGAACAGGAATTCCAGAAGGTAACTATGTCTGTAAGACTGGTGCAAGGCCATTGTTGCTGGTAATAGGTGAGGTCTCCAGAACCAAAGGGAGAACATGGAACTTCTTTAAACTGAAGGTGTTTATTCTCAGGATGATACTGAATTCTACTTGGGCAAGAAGGGTGCTTATGTGTATAAAGCAAAGCACAACACAGTGACTCCTGGGGTCAAACTCAACAAAATCAAAGTAACCTGGGGAAAGGTAACTCGTGCTCATGGGAACAGTTGCATGGTTCATGCCAAATTTTAGAGCAACCTTCCAGCAAAGGCCAGTGGACACAGAATCTGTGATGCTGTACCCCTCCTCAAGGATTTAAACTGTTGAAAAGTAAATAAATAAAAATGGGGGGAAAAAAGAGTCTATGGGAAGAAACAAAAGCAAGGGGCCATTGAAAGTACACTGTGCAAGAGGCTGTTGTCAGACATCAGCCCATGGTGCTAGTCCATCACTCTCATCTTCCATTTCGGTAGTGAGGACAATCTCAGAGATTTGCTCTAATCAACTTACTGAAGTAGGGGCTCTACAGAGGGACTGTATTTAAATTCTATTCCAGCTGTTCCACACCCCTAAAGGAAAGCTGGAGGTTTCTAGGAAGGTCAGATCCTGGATGGTTCACACTAGAAAATGGAAATAGGCCTTGACAAGAGTTGCACCTACTCATCAGACCCGCAAAACACACTCATTTTTAAGTATAACAGAATGTAGCAATGGCCTTGCAATGATAGAAAATTAAATGTGTGGTCTCAGTGAAAAATAAACACTGCCGTCCACTGCAATGAAGCTGGATCATTTACTCCCTCACAATATTTATAAAGGACCTCCTGCACACCAATTACTACTTTAAGAACTGGGTATATGCAAGATAGTATGCAGTCGTGTAATCTAGAGGACCAAACTCATACTATCCAAAACAGATCTTCCAAATGCCTTGCAATCCATGTGCCCATCCTTACAAGAGTGCACTGAAGCTGAAACAGTCTATATCGCAATGATTCTGGCCCATTCAGTCTCTGACCTTTGGTTTTCTTGTATTGCCAGTGGCATTAAGGATTCTCCATGTTATTCACTTGAGACTACCTGTGTTATTAGAAACCATTGCAGTCAGAAAATTAGAATTCATTAACAGGCAGATAATGTGCTTGCTGCTATGATATATGGGACTATATTTATATGGCAGTGAAACATATCTGCTTCATCAGTGCAGGAACAGGACCATCTTTCATCTGGATGAAATAGCCTTGAAAGCTTCGTCACCGCAGTGCAGCAAGAAGCTACTAAAATGGTTCTTCCTATCCTCTCTGCTGATTAAAAAAAAAAAAAAAAAAAAAGACCGCACCACCCCCCAAGGGCTTCAACGCAGTTGCTATAGCAACACTATATCTGAGTCAGAACTATTAACAATCACCATGGCAACAAGTGTCTCACTTGCCATTTCCAGAAACTCAATTGCGTTTGGACTAGAATCATCACACCATGAAAAACGGGGTGGGGTTTTCCTCTCATTAGGAAATAAGAATACAGTTTCCAAATAACTTATCTAAGAAATCTTTAAATAACATTAAAGGAATAATAAGCAGATTATTCCCTTTCCTGAAATAGTATAGCTTGATGGGAATCATGGTGAAACATTATAATTGATACATGAGATTTGTTTTTCCCAATAAGATCCAGTGAAATCACTGATATGTATAAAGTTCTTCCATGTTTTGTAAATTCCAGTAACTGTATGTTTTATTTCTCTTGCCCAGATCTTTTTTTGTCACTGCTTAATTTCCCTTCCCTCACTCTGTCAGACACCCTCTTGAATATTTAACAGAGCGGAGCAGAATTCTTTGGAGATTTGTGGATCACACTTGTCAAGTTAGAAGCAGTAGAAAGGATCACACACATTTATGGACTTGTACCAGTAATGGGGTGTGTATGTTGTTCTATGAGCTAGGGGCTCATCTCATTTTCCTCCTTGTTTAAACAGAGGCTAAGATGATCAAATGGACAGTGTCCAGCTTTTCATACAGGGTGTGACTGCCACAAGAGATTGTGAAGAAGCAACATCAACATTCGGTAGCTCCAGCCTCTAAAACCTAGTAGTTCACCTCAGCTCTCCTATCACCTTCTCTCTCCTGGGAAACCTTTCACCCAATGAGCATCACAACCTCATCATATGATGTCATAGCACAGTGACATTTTCTTGGAATATTTGGCCTGGATCAGAGTTATTAGGGTCAAATAAGGTCACTTAGTAGCTTTAAGAGTAGATTCTCATATGTATTGACAATAAAAAGTTTCAAAAATAGAATAAAACATTTTCCCAAAACAACAAAAACAAAAACAAAAAAATTGGATTGGGGCTGGCCCTATGGCATAGCAGGTAAAGCCACTTGCTGGTGGCACCAGCATCCCATATGGGTGCTGGTTCAAGTCCCAGATGCTCCACTTCTATCCAACACCCTGCTAATGGCCTGGGAAAGTAGAAGATGGCCCAAGTGCTTAGGTACCTGCCATCTGCGTGGTAGACCCAGAAGAAGCTCCTGGCTCCTGGCTTTGGACCACCCCAATTCCAGCCATTGCAGCCATTTAGGGAGTAAACAAGCAGATGGAAGACCTGTTTCCCTCTCATTCTCTTTGTAAATCTGGCTTTGAAAAAAATTAAATCTTTAAAAAAATTTATTAAACTTCAGATTGCTGTCTTTTTATTTTCGAAGTATCTTGCTTAAAGTTAGAATTTTGCATTCAGAAATGCCTTTACTTCTTTCAAAGCTCACACAGAGAATGAAAGCAGGCTCCAGGACAAGCATACAGCACAGAAAATAACTTTACCAGTGATATGAGAAGGGTTATAGGGGTGAACCTTCTTTTCCCTGCCCATCCTAAGCTATTTGACTCTTCCTGTCCAGTGTTTACTTCGAAGTGGGTGGAGGAGACAGACCAAACTAAAATATCTCACCAAGGCTAAGCCAATGTGAAAGGGAGTCTTGGAGAAAGACATTCTAACCTATTACTGAGAGGCAAGAAAGATTCCAAGGTCAGAGTGAGTTAAGGTGATAACTGGGGGCTCTTCCGTGGCTTGGGCAGTCATGGGGAGGGGGGGGAAGCTGAGGGGTTGGGGAGTGAGTGCATTTTATAATGAACCGTGCCTGAATGAGGCTTCCACACTGTCTTACCTCCAGATGACCCAATAAAGTGTGAACTGGATGTTCTCCAGAAACTGGAAGTGATATTGGAACGCTCACTTTTATAAAGCTTTCTCTCAAATTCTATAATTTTCCTTCAGGCTTAATTTCTTGACTTTAACAATTTTTTTGGTCCATGTTCTTAATGAAATCAAGACTACACGGTGGGGGCCAGCACTGTGGCATATCGGGTAAAGCTGCTGCCCATAGTGCTGATATCACATATGGGCAGCAGTTCAAGTCCAGGCTGCTCCACTTCTGATCCAGCTCTTAGTGATGGCCTGAGAAAGCAGAACATGGCCTAAGTAGTGAACCAGCAAGTGGAAGCTCTCTCTCTGTAACTCCTTCAAATAAATAAATAATTTAAAAAACTTTAAAAAAAAAAAGACTATACTGCCCTGGAAAAGAAACCTGTGAGCCTTGCAACATGGCAAAGATAGAGTAAAGGAGTTCAGCTACTTGGTGGTCAGTGCAGAGGTCTTCAGTAGGAACATCACACTCTGTTTTGGAATCAACCATGGCTACTTGTGTACCAGACATCAAAGCTCTAATTTCGAAGTCAAATCCTGCTTCCTCCCTTTATTAGCTGTGAGATACATAAGTTTTTTTTTTTTTTTTACTGTGTGATAACACTAACACTTAGTTCATAGAATTGTTTTGATGATTAAATGAATTAGTACACATAAGCCACTTAGAACAGTGCCTGACACTCAATAAACAGTAACGAATATTACATTATTTACATTATGGTTGGACTCAATTTAGCTAAGTACTTATTGCTTCCCACTCAGATATAAAAGGATATTTTTCCTTCAAAAATTTTTTTTCATTCATCTCTTCATTTAACATTTACATCTAAAGGGCAGAGACAAGATGTAGGAGTTATAATTTATAGATTAGTTATAACTTACAAGTGTTAAAAAGCAAGGAAGGAAAACATTGTCATTGATATTTGTTTCAGAACTAAACAAGAGAAGTTCCCCAAGTGGGTGAAGTGCACATGCTTTTATTTTCTGGTGTGGGTAGCTCTTCTTCTCTCATACCATTTTTGACAGGTAAATATACCCATAGGGTTTTATACTCAATTAGTAAACCCATAGTATAGATTGTCCCAATATTGCCATTAAAATTGCCCAGTACCACCTAGTATACTGTATATATCACTCTTGGCTATAAAGTTCCCTATAGACTGGAATCTGGCAAACATAGTTTGATTAAGTTGAGCTATTTTTATTCTATGTTCAAAGGAAGGCAACACCACACTAGTGAAACAAGCTGTTTCTAAGTCAGAAGATGAGACTTCCTATTCCAGCTCTGACATTAAAGTTATATTTGGGAAGTTCCTCCATTTCTCCTCATTTGATAAAGAATAGAGGATAGTTTCTTCCTCACATTTAATTATGATGGTAAAGGAGTTCAATGTTATAATGAATCTCAGAATGGGAACTTAGAAACACCACTTCTACTGCTTTCTTATTCTAAAGAATAAAAGTAAATACAACCAATCTAGCTGGCTTATCCATGTGCAAATCAACCTAGCAAGTTTGGAGACTGAACTTTCTGGGAAATGCCCAGAGGGCCCATGTTCTACTACAGGGAAAGATTACACAGAGAGGGGCCCTCCTCCCCTGAGCTCCCATTCAAATATTTTGCCTTGTTATTTGGATATCGCCATTGGTTTGTCACAAATTTCTCTTCACAACAATCCACAGCTTTATGGAAGAAATGGCTTTGTGGTACACCCTGACTTCCAGCTTCAATGAAGCTCATGGTAGATAGCAAACACGTTTCTCTTCACTTTGCCACTTTGTTATACACACACACACACACACAGCTAAAGTCATTTTATTTATCACCATCCCAAGTCCTCCTTGGCAGAGAATGAACTGGTAAAATCAGTTGCACACTGGTCTTAGGAAATAGTAACACCCATCCACAATTAGCCTGCGTTCTGAAACACTATGAAATTGGCTAGTTACTGAAAGTGAGCAACAATTTGAGATTTTTCTGCCCCCGAGTTTTTCCTGGTCCCTTAAGCTTACAGAATTATCATATTTCTCAGAGACCTTTCAAGTCTATTTGTATGGCATCTTCTTCAGAAAGGTTATGTGCCCTCTGTGGGGAGAAACTGTACCACCCTAGTAGTAGCCAAAACAAGTTATTTGTACAGCCTAGTTCATAAGTGGTTTAATTTTAAGGCTCTGTAAAGACAAAAAATATATGTACAACACTGCTTGGCTGCTGCTGAGACATGGCTAAGAGAAGAATTCACTCTGGACATAGTAGATACAATTTTCTTTGCAATCATGTGTACTGAATATAGATAGTGTTTGGGGTATACACTGAATCAGGATCTCACCTGCAGTTTTATCTTATGTACATAGGCTTTGTCCCAAAAGGTACACATGGTTCAACTCCATCCTAATTAATAGGTTTTCCTTTACCTAATCTTTTCACAGCTCTAACAATAAGAAACCAAGACTGTCCCTATGATTTAGGCAGTCCAAATGTTATTTCATGTTCAAATTGACTCTATTACTACCAATGATGAACTCCAGTTGTAATCCCTCCAAACCCCTGCTCTTACAAGAAAGTCATTCTCACCATTTCTGGTAGAATAAGAAATTGCATTAACTGAGGTTCTTTGGTCACTAGCAACAAAACAATGGTTAACTTGAGAAAGAACTGGATTATTAGGAAGCTACTGGGCAATGTTCAAGATCATAAAAAGGTCTGAATAAATGGGTGAGAACCAGGTGGCACTGAAGATCTCAGCAGAATCGTGGTAGATGATCTTCTGTTGGAATTAGTGGACTCTGGTTTTTATTTGACGGGAGAGTGATAAACAAGTTTAGAGCATAGGCTCACTGCTGGATTGTCCTGGAACAGTAAGAAAGAGAATCTGGTAGAAAGAACCTCCAGGAAAGCCCATGTTTCTATAGAGAAAGAAGTGCCTGAATTCACCATTCTCACCAGGCCTGCACTCAGTATGGGGAGAGAACTGTCTCTTCTAACACTTCCCCACCCCATATAAATATGGAAAAGGATATTGGGTGCCTACAAAAGAACATTTGCTACCATCCTCATCTTCCTTCCTTCTTTGCTATCGAGATGTTATTGGATCTATACTCTCCTAATCTGTTATCTATTAATAGAAAAACTAAGGAAATCATGTGTGTCTGCTCTTTAGTATCTTGCTGCTGAACTTAACGCATTGGTTATGCTAATTTTCCCGGTATACTGCATCTATATAAAACTTAGAAAATAAAGATTCTGTGATTCTGCCTGTTGCTCTGTGTCTCTACAATCCACATGCTCAGTTTAGCAACATTTTTGCAACATTGATACTATCCCCCACCTGATCTGAAGATTCATATAAGTGGCAGGTTTAATATTTTCTAATTTTAACCATGGAAGAAGGATTTTCTGTCATATTAACACAAGAATTGGTTTGCAGTAAGCAGCTAAAGCAACTGGCTGTGCAAGGTTTATAATGTCTGAACTCCCACCAAGCTACCACCCTCTCTCCAGATGTGTCTGGGTCATCAGGAGCCAAGTTTTAGATTTATACAAATCAAACAAATGCCTTTTCTTGCCCTGGTACCTGTAATTGAGCAAGTATCAACAATGACCTACTGTTTACTGCATCAGCATGCCTAGTAGTTGTCATGCAAAATCCACGCCAGGGAGGCAAGAAAACACTTGCATTCACACAGCTTTTAAAAGGAAGATTCTGCATGTCCATGTTCTGCTATTTCTCTCTAATATTTACACATTATAATATGACAGTATAATATATATTTACTCTGATTACTGGGTCATTTTCACTTCCCAGCTATTTGGCTGATAATTGCTATTCACTGTGTTTCCTAAATGCTAAATGAGCAACACGCTAGTGCTGATGAAAATTGTATGTGCCATTTTAGTGCTGTGCCAGGAAAAGAAACTGGGCCACAGGGTGCCAACTGCAAAGGCTTACACTGTACTGACCAAACTTTAAGCCCAATTTTTTTATCCAATATCCCAGAAGTTGTAGTTGCACATATCTACAAAGAAAAGACATTATTTTTTTGTGATTCATTTATGCAGTTGGTTAGCCAATGAAGTCCAAAAGATCCTGCATTATCTGTTTTACTCGATTCACTACAATGAATATGCAATTCAAGTAATTTTCAACTCAGTTCTTCCACACTGTGAATTTAGAAGCCAAAGTTTAGTTACCTTTCATGCTAGTTTTAAATCACTTCAGATGTCTGAACATTTACAGGAACACATTGCTACCCTTTAAGATGTGGCATTTCCTGCCAAGTAAAACCCTTTGAAGAAAAGTATTCCTCCTAAATTCCAATTTTAGATGCATCCTATCTGCAGCTTCCCTGGCTCAGGCCAAAAAAAAAAAAAAAAAAAAAAAAAAAAAAGATAAAAGCTGAGGATATCATGCCTTGCTTTGCTTTGTTTCCTGAGGTTTGGGGTAAAGATCAGCAATAGCATTATTGAAATGACCTAATGGAGTTCATCTGCTTCTGGTTTCAGGTGAGTATACATTCAGATTTGCAGAGCTATCTGGGATAAATTAGTCAGACACTAAGGAACTGAAGCAAAGAGGTGAACTCACGGACTCTTGATAAATAGTGTTCCATGCTCACCCGTTTTCCCGTGGTCTTGCTTTCCCAGTAAAGTACAACGCTAGCTGAAGTGTTCTGACAAAGGAGGCTAGAGTATAAAGGTAGGTAGAACAGAGAGGCACAAAGCTAGGCTTGATATTTGGAAACTTTGTTCAGGTAAGGCTACAGAATGAAAAATTACCCTGTGCTTGCCCCATGGGTCTGCAATTCCAATGAGGCAGACATTGTTGGAAATTAATTACAGGTGTTCCAGCAAAGCTAACAGGGAAGTTTGGGAGTTCTGATTGTAAGTGTATAAGTGAGCTGCTAGCAAGTAAAATACAACCTCTTTAAAGTCACAAGAGAAAACAGAGATAATAAACAATTGTTTTAAAAGGTATTGTAAATTTAAGAATAAATGTGCCATCCATGGAGTTTGAAAGTTAGAAGCAATGACAGCAACAACAAAAGCTCTGGCAAGCGCTATCTTTTCCAAAGGCCCCATTTTACACAGGCATATTAGTCAGCATTTTGTTACTTAAACACCAAAGAGGAACTTCTTGAGAAGAAAAAACTCATTTCAGCTTACAGTTTGGAGGGTCACAGGTCAGGATCAGGTGGCCCCACTAGTCTGGTGTCTGGCAGGGGTTATCCGTGGTGGAGGTGCAGAGGAATACATCATACGGTGAGCCAGAAAGCAGAGACAGAAGCCAGGCCAAACTCCGCTCAAATAACCAACTCCCTCACCAGAACTACCTTCTGAGGACACGCCCCTTATATCCTAAGGACCTCCCACCAGGCCCACCTCTCAGACACTGTAATTACATGAAGTCTTCACCTTTAACCCATCAACTCTTTATGTTAAGACTTCAGAATTTAAACACCTGTGTGAGTACTCGGGCGCCAAGTTCTGCTCAATCTATAACACCGCGGGTCCTATCTCTAAGTTGATTGTTTCCACATGACTGTCTTACCTTCACATTCAGACTGCAATAACAAGTTAGCATCTGCCACCATTCACTTTGTTTGAAACTCCAAATATTTCCAATTGGTCTAGTTTTATCCCTTTTTCTTGTTGCTGGTTTGTTTGAAATTTCACAGAAAGTTAATTGGGCTTGAGTAAGATCATCCAATTTCAATTTTTCTTCTTATAAACTTAGCAAGACATTAAAACCTCTCTGGGTTTTAGCATCTTTGTTTGCAGTCTAACATCAATCCTGCCTAACTCACAAGATTATTTTAGGAATAAAGTAGGTGAATATAAAATATACTTTATCAACTGCAAAGAATAGGAACTATGGAAGTTGAAGCTTTTTAATATATTTTCCTGACTTTAGAAAGTGTGGAAAATAGAGAAACAGAAAAATGACCAAATTCTTTTCTCTGACTTACAGCTTTAAGTCATAGTTTAAAAGTCCAGTTCTTGAGTGCTGGTGCTGTGCAGCAGTAGACTAAGCCTCCACCTGTGTCACTGGCATCCTGTGTGGACACTAGTCCGTGTCCCAGCTGCTCCTCTTCTGATCCGGCTCTCTGCTATGCTGGGAAAGCACCTGTGTGGGAGACCTGGAAGAAGCTCCTGACTCCTGGCTTCAGATCAGCCCAGCTCCAGCCCGTTGCAGCCATTTGGGAAGTGAACCAACAGATAGAACTTTCTCTCTGTCTTTCCCTCTCTTTGTCTGTAACTCTACCTCTCAAATAAACAAATAAAATATTTTTTTTAAAAAAAAAGTCCAGTTTTTATTTCTGTGCAGCCATTCAAATGGAAGCACTTCCCTCCACTAAGGTAGAAACTCTTTCCACATTCATAAGTCCATCACTCCTTTTATAAATTCCAAAAACCCATGGAAGGTGGCAATCCCCAGCATATACTGCTACCCAGATCCTTCCCACCTTCCTTTAAGGACTGTATCTTCCAAGACAGAACGGGTTACTACAGTCTATGATACTTCCTACTGGGATGTTCGGTTGACTTTTGGATGTGTGGATGTGTTTCAGAATGAACATGGAAGGACTGCTGAGAAATCGTGGTGTCCATCAAACAGCACAAAGCACAGCCCCCGACAGTGGATAAAATACTTGGATTTGTGGCAGACACAGATCCTGGTGATCAATGGGTCTCTTCATTCAGGTCTTATCTCCCCTGTACCTGCTATCATGATGTTTGTTTTCCTCAGTCTTGTTCCATCTGTGTTACAGGTAATGGAGCATGTCCAGATATAAGCATAAAAATGTTTATCAGTCAAGGTTTGTGTTTTCATCCTTTCCTGTGTATTCAATATTTTATTATCAAATTAGATATGATATTTTCATGGTGTAGCAAAGAACTTGCCTATTAGCTCAGAGGAAGTGCTTTATCAAATGGTTTTCATCCTAACATAACTGGATCTGGAAAATCATGCCATCTTTGCCCATGCACACCCTCCTCAATTCCTGAGCAGTATAGCTAGGAGTCCTTCTTAGAGTGAAGGCTGTGGTAGATGAAGGAATACAGCAAACATGGAAACTTAGAACTGCCTAAGGACTCCTAATGCAGCACCCACCCTGAATTTTTGGCTTTCATTCTTATGCTTTCCTACTGCAATACCTGGCTTCATTTGCTACAAGTACCTCATCTCTCAAAGTTTCTTGTGTGAAAGAATTTGAAAATCAAGGAAGCAGAGAATAAAGACTTGATAATTAAGCAGAAGGCAAGGTTGATGGTGGCAGGGAGCCAGCACAGGATGAGCTCTTGTGAGCACTTATGTCTCTCCTGGAGTAGTGGAAAGAGTTCCATCACATTCATCAAAGATTAAAGTGCTTTGAGCTGCCCCTCCAGAGCACTTGGAAAGAGTTGTTGCCTTCTCTCCCATCCAGAAGCAGCATAAATTTTTCCATCCATCTACTAATTTTCTACATCTGGTACAGTTTCTCCACCTTTCCACCAGGACTTTCTCTTAAAAGCCACTGGTCATTCAGAGACATCCATTTTTTGGGGAGAGGTTTGAAGGGCAGGAAGCATCTAGGATGGGGTCAATCCGCAAAAAAATGCAAAGATAAGTTTCTTGTTCAGAACCCCTGTTTTTCTGCTCTGTGTCATGCATCTGGAGAAATGGTTCTGAAATTTAAAGAGAAAGAGTTGTGGGAGAAAACCTGAATCATTCAACCCTAAGAGAAATCATGAGTGTGGATCAGGTTCAACTCAATTCAACAAGTATTGGTTGATGCCCAGGATGTGCTATCATGGGGTTAGAAGGCTAAAAATAAGAAAACCTACAGACAGGAGAGTAATTGAGGTTCTTTCTATTGTACTTGGTGCTGTCTCTTGTGCCTTAATCTTGACCAACAGCTCCTGAATTGCAGGACATTTTTGCAACTTTTACAGTAACCATTTCTCCTATCCCTGGTAAATGGGATACTTACTTTCCTTAAGGGTCATATCTTATTACTTTCAACCCATAATATCCAGGTAAAACTGATTTTCTCTCCAGGAGCAGGGAAGGTATGTGACCCAGGGTAAGGCGATCAGAGCAGCTCCTTCCCCACACTACAGTGCATGATTCATGGAAGGTCATGGTGTTCCATTAAAGCCAATCTGAACTAATCTTGAGATTATTTTCCAGAGTCACCACAAGAGAGATACCTGCTCTCTGCTAAAATTCTCAAACTACTGATTAATGGCCTGAAGCTGCTGGCAACATCTTGCTACTAAGAGAAAAACCTGCTGAAGAGAAATGTTTTAATCCAGAGATAAGCAGAGTCAAGTGCTAAAAGAGAAAACCCCAAAGAACCTGTTTGAGCCCTTGAGTCCAGCTTTTCCTGCAGCCGCCCCCCCCATCTTGGAATTTCTGGTTTGCTGAGCACATAAATTTCCCCTTCTTTTTCACTCTAGCATGAACTGGATTTATTTTTACTTACAACTCAAAGATCCCTGACAAACTTACCCTATTTGGTGAAGCATCCTAAAGGATATTAATTTCCTTCCTTTAACCTTAGTTATTCAAAACAATATCAAGAAATCATACCTGTGATCCTTACATACAATTTTATAAGACTGTAATTTATCTTAATATGTCTTATCATTATGAAAGTACCTGAAAGTAGATAATGTGTGGTGATATTTGTCAATTCGGAGTAAAGGAAAGATTATATAGCTAAAACCATTGGCTGATAATGTAAATTCTGTTGTGGTGCAGTGAGTGAAGCTGCCATTTGGAATAACTGCATCCAATATCCGATGGGAATGCCTGGGATTGATTCCTGCCTTTGCTTCCCATCCAGATTTCTGATGATACACACCCTGGGTGGCAGCAGATGGCGATGCCATCCACATGGAAGACCCAGATGGAGTTTCTGGTTCTGGGCTTCAGCCTGGCCCAGCCATAGCTCTTGTGAGCCTTTGGGGGAATGAATTGGTTGGTGGAAGAGCTCACTATCTCTATCTCTCTCTCAGTGTCTCACTGCCTTTCAAATAAGTACAGATAAATGAATAAACTTTTTAAAAAGAATGTAAATTCACAGGGAGTGACAACAAACATCAAATATACTTATGCACATTCTCCAATTGTTATTTTCTGCACTTTTTACCTGACATCCCCTAATAACACAAGCACATGTGGGTGTTCACCTTTCCCCAACTTTGTGTAGTACAAAATTAATAACCTTCCAAAAGAGACAACATTTCTGCTCACCTGGTCTAAAAGATCCTGGACCCTCTCAGTCTCCTAGTGTAGTAGCATAAAGCTCACCATCACAATAAGTCCACTGTTTCTTCAAGTATTTGCTGTGCACTACACACCATGCCAATAGCTTAATATGCCATTTTGTTGAAACTTCACAAAACCCAAGCATGAATTCTATTACAGATTAGGCAACTAAAATGCAAATTAAGCAATTCACTAAAAGTCAGCTAGAAATAAGGATCTGGACTTGAAATCATGCCTACATGGTTCTAAAACCCATGATCTCAAATCACTACACATTTCCCAGCTCATCATTTTCTCAGCTTCCCATCCCTTGGCCAACCCAACATCATGTTTACCAACTGAGCTCAACAGAATCTTAATGCAACGGAATATCCTACAGTGCTAGCCCTACTCTTTCCCATTCTGGGCTACCCACTAACCTCAGTGCCAGGGTTCCCCAGCTCCCTAGGCTTCAACGGTTTGAAACATCTAAAGAATCAACTACTCAGGAAGATTCTGCCTCATGTCAGAAGAGGAAGTGTGTATACAGCATGTCCTTGAGCACTTGTAAGGGACATATCCTAATACAAGATCATCTTCTGCCCTTTAAGCCAAATCTTCCTCCAAAACAAGCATCAAAAAAATCAATTCATTGGGACGAGTTGCCAAATTCTTCAAATTCCTCCTTCAAGAGTATTCACAATTGTTATTTTCAATCCTACTACTGTACTGATTGTATTAGCTGTTCCCCTTAGGACTGTTATTAAGTTTTTCCTATGCCATTTCTCAGACTCTGATCCCTTCCTCTCTCATTCCTCCTGGAGAGTAACCTAAAAGACCCCTTTCTTCCCAGTACTTACTGGCTCAACAAATTTTATCTGCTCCCTTTATTCACTGAGTCAATTCAACAAGTTTTGATGTGGTTTCCAATTGTAACTGGGTCTCTGTCCACTTTCCTCTCCCTTGACCTCTCTTGTTATACTCTCAGCCTAAGGTGTTCCGGTTGCTGGTCTCTGTACCCAGCTTGCTTTCTCCACTCCATGCCCCTGTTCACACTGTTTACTCTGCATGAGGTGCACTTGCTTTGGCTTTCCTCCACAGTAATCCCATTTCTTCCTAACAGATGCAAATTACAAGTCCATTTTTTCTAAATCTCCAGCAAGAAACTATTTCCCAAATGGATAGCATCACTACCCCCATGCCACCTATCCCATATTGCTGTGCACTGCAGTTATGTGAGTGAGCGCTTCATCATTCCAAGATTCATCTTTATGCCTCAGGATAGCACAGTATGGTATAGTATGATCTAGTGCCTTGGCTATAAGAGATGTTGACTGATAAATAAAATATATGACATAAGTAACAGAATGACAGTCAACATCAAGATGGTCCCCAAGGATCTCTGCCTCTATGTAGTCATGCTCTTGTGTAGTCAGTCCCCTCCCACCCTGAATAATCACTCAGCTGCGGTGGAAATGATAGAAATGACTTCGAGGTGAAGTCATGAAAGATATTGTGGAACTCCAGTACTACAGCATGGTTCAAACAGTAGGGAACTGAGTCCTCTGGTGAAGAACCAGCACTACTTTGTCTACTAGGAGATGGAGCCATCTTAGAAGTGGATCCTTCAGCCTCATTCAAGTCTTAAGATAATTATCAGGGGGCTGGCGCTGTGGCATAGCTGGTAAGGCCGCCACCTGCAGTGCCAGCATCCCGTTACAGACAATGAGAGGAAGAAACAGAAAGAAAGTTCTTCCTTCTGTTGATTCACTCCCCAAATGGCCACAATGGCCAGAGCTGCACTGAGCCGAAGCCAGGAGCCAGGAGCTCCTTCCTGGTCTCCAATGCAGGTGCAGAGGACCAAGCTATTGGGCCATATTCTACTGCCTTTCCATGCCATAGCAGAGAGCTTGATTGGAAGAGGAGCAGCCAGGACTAGAACTGGTGTCCATATGGGATGCTGGTGCCACAGGCAGAGGATTAACCTACCGCACACCAGCCTCTGTAACTCTATCTTTCAAATAAATAAAATAATTTTTTTAAAGTCCAGAAAATTCACTGGATTTAAGTGGAAGGTAAAAACAAAAATAGGGAGACACTTTTAAAAAGACAGAAAACATTTGAAAAATGTGAATACCTGATTTATTCCTGAGTTATGCACGCAAGAACTTGGCTGCTAGCAAACCGTTGACAAAAATTTGTTTTCCTTCTCCAGGTCTGTGCACATGTTACTGATCTATTAGCCATATATTCTAGGTATGTTTGCAATGTTGAAGGCTAAACATACAATAAATGTTAATAAAAATAATTTCTTTAACATTCCCACATGCCAGAAACTCTTCTAACATCTTTCCAACAACTACAGAACATAGCTCTTCCTATTATACCCATTTTACAGAACAGATCACTGAGGCCCACAGGGTTAAGCAACTTGCTCAAGGTTTCAGAAGTGGTAGGTGGTTGGTTTCATCCATAAGTATGCTGGATTTATAATACACAAACTGAATCACTATGCCATGTGAGACATCATGCATGCATCAAGAATTGACATTATATACAACAATGCACAGAAATCATTTCCACTATGAAAATTCAGTTTATTTAAACTTATTAAGTATCATTAACTCATAGATTGGCCCCAGCACCCCTTACTTGGTTACAAGATAGTCTTACCTTTGTTCCTTAGGTAGTTAAAATTGTTCAGTAAAGTGGAGAGGCTGTATCATTGTGAACACTTTCAAGAGACACTCCTAGAGCCTTGAGTGTGTTTATCTCCAGCCTAGTGGGATTTGAAGCATCCTTTGATTCAAGTTGGGTGCATCAAACAGTGCTATTTGAATCCAGACTGCAATTGTTGATTTTCTAAGTACAGTAGAATCCATTTTACTCTTTTGTTGAAGTCTAGAAGGAACAGCAAATAAAAGGAAAAGTACAATTTGAGAGATATTTTCACTCAACCTATTTTCAATAAATGCTGTTCAGAATCCTGAGGAAGATAAAAAAATCATTAAGACATGGACCTCAAGATGCTTACATAGATCTCACCTTCCCTACTATCCCATCTTCCTAAGCTAACTGGTTTTGTCTTCCTGCACTGCTTTCCCTATACTCACACAAACATTTGCAAATAGAACGATACACATACAGAGTGTTTTGTGGTGGTTTTCATTGTTTATTCCATAAAAACGATATCTCAAACCCTACCCGTTACCCTTCAACTGAAAACTGTATCTTAACAACATAGATGTTGCATCAGATAGACAAAAGGGCTAACTTATTCCTGATAAAGGCATTACACTTAGTGAAATAAGTCAGTAACAAAAAGACAAATATCATATGGTCTCTCTGATCTATGATAACCAATGCAGTACCTAAAAGGTAATCTACAAAAGCAAAATTGACACTTTGTGATGTGATGATTTTGAATAGCACTTGTCTTGACTGTTGAAGAACATTTTTTCTTCTTTTTCCTTCATACTATTCACTGAACTCTCTACTTAGTGTAGGGTTAATCTTATGAGTATAAAACTACCTGCAAATAATCGTTATAACTTTTATAAAAAAAAATAAGAATGGAAGAAGGAGGAAGAAGGGTGGGAGTATGGGCAGGAGGGAGGTAGGGTGGGAAGAATTACCATGTTCCCAAATTTGTATATATAAAATCATGAATTTTGTACTACTTAAATAATTTTTTTAAAAAGACTACATAATGGTCCCAAACGATATCCACTTATTCTACCATTCATCTACTGATGGTCATTCAACTCTTCTGTGGAAATTTTGCCACTACAAAAAGCACCATGGTTATATATACTTATGCACATGACCTACACTCTACTTTCCTGAAGAATAATCTCCATAATGTAGTCATTGAATGGGGGATATGTGTTTTTAACATTTTAATAGGAATTTCTACATTACTTTTCACAGCCAAGTTACAGCACTTCACATTACCAAGTGCCAAAGGAATCTATTAGGATGTCAGCTTCCCTGTCTTGTTGCCCACACTCTAACTTCTAATTCTGTAGTTTTTGCTATTCTGATGAATAGGGAAAATATATCTTCTGGTTGCTTTGATTCTATAACCTCATTAATATGTAAAGCATTTTTGCAGATGTCTTCACAACCCCTAAATTTTTCTTCTCTCATAATTACTTAATAATACTTTTGTCCATTTTTCCTGCTTTAGGCATTTTTTGTTTCACTATGTAGAATCATACTAATAGGTTTTATCTGTTTGGTTGCATTTTGATTGCAAATAATTGCTTCCAGTCAATCTTTTTGTTTTGTTTATGTCATCTAATACCATCCAAACACTTATTTTGTGTAATCAAATACATCTATTTTTGCTTTTATGATTCCTGAGTTTAATTTCTGTAAGATTCCAGAAGGCCCAAGATTCGCAACAGTTTTCTAAAATTTCTTTAAGTATTTTCTCATCTTATTTGGATCATATTCCTTTAATTTCCATATGATAGAGCTATCATTCCATTATCTTCTTGCTTCCAAAGTTGATAAAAAGTTTCAAGCAATCTTATATTCATTTTTAAATAAACTGGAGAATCTTGTGTGTTTGTTTTGTTTGTGTGTTGGCAAATGGTTGGTTTGGTTGTTTTGTTTTTGACTATGCTGCCTTAAAATTTGAACAATTTTATCTTTATCTTTTAACACAACAATTAGTTATCATTTATAGCCCTTAGCTATATTCCTGTGGAACAGCATCTTTCTACTTTTATATGTTGAACATTATATTTAGTCGATTATTAAGCCTGTGATTATAGAATGAAATGACAGTATGTTATCACAAGAAATTAAAAAAAAAAAAAAAGAAAAGAAAGGAAGGAAGGAGGGGGGCCAGTGTTGTGACATAGCAGGTAAAGCCACCACCTACAGTACCGGCATCCCATATGGGCACCGGTTCAAGACCTGGCTGCTCCACTTCCAATCCAGCTCTCTGCTATGGCCTGGGAAAGTGATGGAGGATGTCTCAAGTCCTTGGGCCCCTGCACCCGTGTGGGAGACCAGGAAAATGCTCCTGGCTCCTGGCTTCAGATTGGCAGAGCTCTGGCTGTTGCAGCCAATTGAGGAGCGAACCAGTGGATGGAAGACCTCTCTCTGCCTCTCTCTCTCTCTCTCTCTCTCTGTCTCTGTCTCTCTCTTTCTCTCTGCCTCTGCCTCTTGGTACTCTGCCTTTCAAATAAATAAATAAATCTTTTTTTTTAAAAAATGATTACTTTTGAAGGTTTCAATTGTCCATAAGTTCCTTCCTATTTAAATACTCTTGTTTACTCCATGTCTCTGATCATGGTGCTCTTGATTTCTCTGTTTTCAGTTTATTGTGAGAGATGTCCTTCCAATAGATCTTCCAAGTCACAAATTCACTTGAATAAGTAACCCTCCTATTTTTGTTGTCAACAATTTTTTAAATGTTTTAATTCCAAAAAGAACATTTTGTAGTCTTTTCAAAACTCTTTGAGAATTTCATTATCTTCCTTTTTATACTTGATCCTAGTCAAAAGGCTGAGAAACGGTGTATTATCTTCCTTTTTAAAAACATCTTTGAACTCTTCAAAATACCTCATTGGAGGTCATTTCTAATAGATGCTCACCTAGGAATTCATCTGAGTGCCTTGTAGCATAGATTACTTTTGTTTTTATCTGCACATGGCTTTGAGCTCCTGTGGCAGCCAAACAGGTCAGGGAGTCCAAGTCTCTCATTCCAGGAAAGATCACCAAGTGAAGACAAATAAATGTCATCCCCTCAAATAATCATTTCAAAGATATCTGATGACTCATTTTGATGAGAGAGAGAGAGAATACTACCAAGCAATATATAAAAGCAATTTAGGGGACCAGCTCTGTGGCACATTATGTTAATCCTCCACCTGCAGCACCTGCATCCCATATGGGCTCCAGTTCTAGTCCTGGCTGCTCCTCTTTCAGTCCAGCTCTCTGCTTATGGCCTGGGAAAGTAGTGTAATATGGCCCAAGTGCTTGGGCCCCTGCAATGACTGGGAAACCCCGAAGAACATTCTGACTCCTGTCTTCAGATTGGCCCAGCTCCAACCATTGAAGCCATTGGGGGAGTAAACCAGCAGATGGAAGACCTTCCTCTCTGTCTCTTCTTCTCACTGTCTGTAACTCTACCTCTCAAATAAATACATAACTTTTTAAAAAATCAATTTATTATGATTTCAATATCAGTAATATTTGAAGATAATTTACTTTTATTTCAATGTGAGTTCCAAAAGTGTATAAATTTGTGTGCAGTATTTGGTGCAGCAGTTAACATCCCAATTGAGATTCCTGCATCCTATATCAAAGTGCCTGGTTTGAGTCTCTTCTCCATTTATAATTCCAGCTTCCTGTCGATGTGCCTCCTGGGAGACAACAGATGATAGATGGCTCAAGTGGGTAGTGTAGATTGAGTTCCCAATTCCCAGCCTTGGCTTGGTCCAGCCCCAGTTATTGCAGACATCTGAGGAACAAATCAGTGGGTGGGAGATCTCTGTCTAGCTTGCTCACTCTCTCTCTCTCTCTTTCTCTCTCTCTCCCCCTCCCTCTGTACTGTTCAAATTATAAATGTCTTAGGAAAATAATAATTATGATGATTATAAAGTGTATAAGCATTGGCAGTGAATAAAAGTAGTAACACTTATTAACTAAAGATACTGACAATTATTGAGTCACTATGGCTGATACATATAACACATTAATGTCAGTAGTTTAGGATATTGCTCAAACTGATTCTTCACCTTCTAAAATACTTCTAACAGGTTATAAAGACGATGAAAACAACCTGATGACATTTTAAAAGGCAGGCAGGCAGGCAGGTGGACAGACAAGAAGGAAGGAAGGAAGGAGGGAGAGAGGGAGGGAGGGAGGGAGGGAAAGAAGGAAGGAAGGAAGGAAGGAAGGAAGGAAGGAAGGAAGGAAGGAAGGAAGGAAGGAAGGAAGGAAGGAAGGAAGGAGGGAAGGAGGGAAGGAGGGAAGGAAGGAAGGAGGGAAAGAAAGGAAAGGAATTATCAATCTTCATCTACACAGTGTGTTTTTGGAGAATATTATTTTCTTTTTGAAAAAGTGTCCTCTAATGACTGATGATGAAATGTGATTCAAAAGAAAGAAAACAATGATGAAAAATACCTCAACATGGAGAGGATTGTCAGTTGCTCTATGGAGAAAACTGCAGACTGGCCTTGTTCTGTATGACCACTCCAGCTCCAAATTGGAACACTAAGACTGTCTTGTTCCTTATCTCTTCCTATGTTAAGAAAACAATTATGTTAAATAGTATTGCCTGAAGGGATTTTTCAGAGCTGCTAGAGAAAGATCAATGTAAAACCTAGGACCTTAAGTGTCAATATTTAGTTTTGGAAGCAAACAATTTGCAAAAATACCATTTTGTGGGATATTATATTTCAAAATACAGATTAAACAATTAGCAACAATTTTATAATAGTCACATTATGATTCTTTGTGAACAGCAGAAAAATACACCCAGACAAGAAATACACACTAAATATTTGCTGAAATAATATTTCAAGGAAAACCTAAGGCTCTTATCAGATCAATCCAAAGGGACTTATTTAACTGACTACAATCTTTAATATAACTATCAATCAGATGAGCTGGATATTCAGTTCCTCCATTTCCCACATACTGCAAAAAGCAACACATTGCTCTAACTCGCATAAATAATAAATTGCCTTTTGTACAAAGACGAGCCTTTATTGTTCGATCCTTCAATCAAAATGGAAGTGCCAAATGGAAAACTATATCCCTAGGCAAGAAAGGGGTGTGCTTCAGGAGATATGAGACTTAAACCAAAATTAATGTTGTAAAATAAGAAAGGAAAAGTTGAACTATAAACCAGGAAAATAATATCTGAATAACTTAACATTGGCAAGTAATTCTGTGAACAAACACTGAGCTATTTAAAGCACAAGTGCAGAGCTCGCCACAGGCAGCGTTCCTGCCAAGGAAAGGGAAAAGCTGGATTTCGTCAGAGCAAGGAACCTAACCGAAAGCTCTGAGTTCTATTTCAAATTATGCCACTGAAATTGCTCTGAGGATTTGGACCACACTTGGGCTGTTGGTGGGGGCCAGGTGTCTTCCATTCAAATCTTCTCAATGCTCATCTACTAACTGTGTCGCAATGAGCCCAGGTAAAACCAAAAACAGAAACACTTTGACAACAGAGTTCCCATTAGGGAATATTCAACAAATATAATTTTTTTCCTTAAATTTTTATTATGCCAAGAGCAAAATAAAATTTTGTGGTTACTGTTGATTTTAATAGAGCTTTTTGATTGATAGAAACACGCAGATACTCCCTCTATTCCTATGCTCTCCGCTGCCAGGTTCTGCTTGCACCTTCAAATAGGCAATAGACTGATCTGAGTTGCTGAAATAAAAGGAAGCATACTAGACTTCAATGGGAGGAGATGGAAATTTCCAAAGCAATTAGAAATGGCTGTCAGGTTTCTTTTTGAACTTTTTGAACTTGTCCCAGGAATTTTAGGATATTATTTAAGTATCCATGTCCTCAGCCACCTCACTTAGGTACTGAAGCAAGGGTCTCTCCATATTGCATTCCCTCTAATCCTCCGTGGTATGCTCCATGTTGGAAGATCCAGGCCCAGCTTTTAACTGGGAAGTAAAAATGAAGCAAGTGGATTTTTTTAACCTCTTTAGTTTTAGGTCCTGCGGTACACTTTGTTTCAGGAAAGACTTTGCCACAGCCAAATCCACTGGAGTTCTACACTGAAGTTTGTGTTCAAGGCCCCAGCAAAAGGTTGCTCTTCCTTGATTTGCCTCCTCTTCTTAAAGTCCTTCTAGATGAGAACGGCCAGTGAAGATCTAAATGTGGATACAGTGACTCTCTTGACTAAGCACCATCATAAAACATAGGACTTTGACCTGAATCTTTTGCTATATAAATTTCAACTACACTGTCAACATCTGAGCAAATATAAATCCTCTTGATGTTGTGGGTGGAGTCTGCTATTATCTTAGCAGTGAAGTTAATGGGCAGATGTAAGGAAGTTTCTATGTGGATGGAAAGTCATTCCTATGTACCTTTTTCAGGACTTGAGGAGTCTACTTTAGCATTTATGTTAGAATTTACTCCTCACATGTTTGGAAATCAGTGACCTCTATTGGCCTAATGTTCTTCCCAGAAGACATGTGGTATCTAAATTGTATAAGGATTATAGGAGATTCTCAGAATAATTTGTACTCATAAGGCATTTTCAAACTTTTTTTTAGCTTTTTGAGTACTAATGACTCATGGGCAACTTGTTCCAGGAAAATGTTCAGGATTAATTATGGTTTCTATGTGTGCCACCCTTAATTTCTCTTACAGATGATATCTTACCCTGTCACCACCACCATCAGCTATGCAGACCGTGCCTCATGCCTGCAGCTGTGGGTCTTTGAGTTTTCTGGAGTTAGCAAATTCTCTGTAATTTTGCATCACCTTTTCTTTTTTTTAACTAAAATCATTGTGGTAGAGCCTACATCTTGTACAGGATATATGATAGCCTTCTGGGCAATAATGGGACCCCTAAGAAACTGGGTCACTTTAGCTAACAGCATACCCACAGGAAACTTATATTTTTTTAGAGATGCATGTCTTTGCTAACCAATTTTTTGTACCACCCTCTCCACCAGTGGTCTTAAGTGAAAATTATGTTCTCAAACCTCTGTTACTAAAGGTCTAGAGTTCCTGCAACTCCAAGTTAGATGTCGCTGGTGAGAAGCCTGCATCCACTGCAAAAAGTAGAGTGTCTACGAAAACCCACGCCAATCCTTGAGTTAATAATTAATAAACTGATATGTTCTTGTACCACTGATATGTTCTTGTCTCATTGAGGGAACATACTGTGACTGCCAAATACACGTTTTCCTTGGCCCAATCTGGTAATTCTTCACCTGGTTCTTAGAAACTTGAATGTTATTGACTTTTACTCTTCAGCTTTCTAGATGCCTCCAAAATGAAAATCCCAGCATTTTTGATTCTGCAGACTCTTTAGGTTGCAGATCCATGTCCTCAAGCCTTTTCTCTTCCACATCACACATTTCTGTCAATTCACCTCTCACATTAACCTTCCCTAAGTCTCCCTTTCCTCATTACTCAATGTCTGTGTCTATTTCTATCCCTGTTATCATTCTCTAGCTAAAGCCTATGCTACCTTAGCTTCTCTTGAGGACACACATGACCCTGATAAGCCTTCTAAGATAGATTTGGAGCTACATTTTACTACCATTCTATCAGGTATCATCAGGAGAAATATTTCCTCCTGGCATCACATAGTATCACCCCGCTTTACAGGTGCTCCTCTGGGTAGTGACACAGACACAACTTGCTCCTCTCTTTTGGGTTAGAATGATTTCTCTAAGCTGTAAAAGTGCCTGCAGGACGCTACGGCAAAGTCCTTTGTAGTCTCTGAGTGCCAAACTCAGATCTTTAAGGTGCTGGGAAACAGGTCTTGTGGCTGATTGTTGATATCCCCGATTTCTGCTCCTTTTCTCTTCCATGGGATAGTTTTATCTGAGTGTACTTAAAAACATCCTAAGTCTCCATTACATCTGAATGTGTCCATGCTACTAACTGACCAGTGGGAGATAAGAGGAAGTAAAGTGCATTGCTTCCAGGTCATATTTTCAAAACAATTGGATATGCAATGCCCTGAATTCTTTCCCCATTTCCACTGGCTGTCCAGAAGATGAGAAGAAATGCAATTGCTCTCAGAGTTAGAGATAGAAGCCTAAAGTTGAGATTGGCAGAGCCACCCTTCCATTCTGGACTCTGTTTAGTTTAAATCACTCTATTTTGGTCTACATTTATCACAGTAGTTTTCATCAGTTTCCTAGCTACTTCATTTCTTATTTATCATTACATACACTCCTAGAAACTCATAGTCAATAGTTTTCCAAGACAAATAAGGCAACCCAACTCTAATAATAATGCTTAATTAAACAATTTTATAAGAAAGCTAAGAATAGGAGTTTTATAACACCCTGTATTCAACACAAAACACTGGTAACACTGTTCATAACTGTGTTGATCTCTGTTCTTTATTTCACATCCACGAAGCCCACATTCTTCTTTTCTATCTAGCCTCATTTAGTATCCCAGGAATTTTTTTTTTCACTAGCTGTGATTACCTGAAAAAGAGAAGCAACCATCTCCCTTCAAAGAAGTGCAGGAATGACCTCCAGCCATACATTCCCCAAACAAAATCTGAGAAGAGGAATTTGCTGAGCAGTCATGAAAATTGCCCCCATAGAGCTTCTAAATTGTTCCTTTACATCGCAGGCTGAGTATTAAGATAGGCTCCCAAGGGGAGACATGCTTCAATGTTGTTCTGTGCACTGGTGATAAGGGGTGTTATTTTCTCCCTGTGGGGTACACAGGGAGAATATTTGCCTTAGTCCACATGGTTAATCAAACAGTGTTAGCCACATACTCTAAACTGAAGTACAATTCTGTCTCAAGAAAAATGATTTCACATCTCTTTACACTTTCTACTTTCTTCCTAAAGCATTCCATGGCATACATCATGTTTAAAAAAAATCTCAAAAGGGATTTATAGCAACTTTTGGGAAGCTCTCTCAAGAACAGAGGGAGAAAATATGAGGGGACTTTTATTGCAGTTGTGATCAAGGACTATTATCGTGTAAGGATAGTCCCTGGGGTATTACAGAGAATCCTAGTCTAGGGTATACAGATTTATCATCATCATTGTCATTATGAAACATTCCTATCAACCATTGTGTGAACCACTGTATCTCTGTATTAGGAACTGTGATTAGAGACAGAGAAAAGTTCCTTGCCACATAAATTTCAAAGCAAAGGAAATGAAATGTAAATGTGCTCTACACATTTCAACATCTGCTTCCAAAATTTGAAATGCTTTCTAAGAACAGGCTAACATTTTACTTATCAACTTACTTATTATCTCATAAAAACAATCTGGACTGTGTGCATGTGTGTGTGGGGGGGGGGTATGGGTGTGGGTGTGGGTGTGTGTGTCTGCGTCTATAGATGAGGATAGAGAAGGTGCTGAGAAACTATCTTTCTACTTCCTTACCCCACCCCTTTTCTCCTTGTGGCCCACTCCACTCCTCAACTATACTCAGGTGTATTGGGCATGTGTTTGCTTTTTCACCTTTTAAATAAACTTTACTACAAAAAAAAAAAAAAAAAAAAAAAAAAAACCTCGAGTTTTTTAATGTCATTCCACAAATCATTCCAAAGAAGCCATTGCTCCCTTGTCACATTGCCCCTTCCCATTGCCTCCAACACCATCTGTACTGCACAAGTAGTATCCTATAGACTGATCTGAAACACACCATTCTGTGCTGTTCAACCTATACCAATCACAACTGATGCACACTGATTCCAATGTGTTGCACAATCTGTCATGCATATGCTGTTTTCCTAAACATGCACAGTAAATGGAAGAATAAATGATCTCATTTTGTCAGCACTGAATACAGCCTAACAACAATTCCTATCTTCAGTTCTTTGTATCATGGCTGATTCAAGACTTAGATATATTAGTACTACACAAAGTGAAAAGACTAGCATAGTTTGGGAGAACAAACAGCCATAAGCCAGTTCACTGAACTTCTTGGACTGCTATTAAAGAATAAACTTTGGGTAGGCATCTTTGTAGCACAGCAGGTTAAGCTGCAACCTGCAAGAGTGGTGTCCCATATTGAAGTCCAGTTAAAGGCCTGGCTGTTCCACTTTTGATCCAGCTTCCTGCTAATGCACATGGGAATGCAGCAAAGAGCTTGGACCCCTGCCACCCATCTGGGAGACCCAGATAGAGTTCCAGACCCCTGGCTTCAACCTGAACCAGCCCTGATCATTGCAACTATTTATGGAGTGTACCAGCAGATGGAAGATCTCTGTTTTTTTTTTTTCTCTCTCTCTCTCTTTCTACCCACCACCCCTCATTCTTTCTGCCTTTCACATAAATAAAATAAATCTGTTTTAAAAAATAATAAACCTTTGGAAGCAGATGGCTTGTTTCCTGATTGGATGTACCTTCTTTCTGACTTAATTGTCCTAGCCCAATCATTCTAATGAAATGTTCCAAATGGATGAGAGATTTGTGAAATTTGTACCTTCATTAACAATAAAGTGATTATTGTGCCCATGATCCCTTAGAGTCAATTGAAAATCAATTCTATAAAGTAGATAAAAACCTCTATATTGAGACTCATGCTTACATACAGGATTTTTGTATTATCCATCTAAGAGGCAATTCTTGAGCTCTTCTGTGCTGAGCATTATACACTACCCAGATCCTAAAATGCTATACTCATTTAGCAACACCAGAGCAGGGTCGTGAGCCCTATATCATGCTCTTTTGTTCAGTTTCTTTTCAATTTGCTGTATCTGAGTAGTTCACTACATGACACCTGAAGGGAAAAAAGAGAGAAGCACCAAAGTCTTTGTTTGGATTGTTCTCATCGCTAAGTTTACGTAATATAAAGGTAATGATCCTAAGAATGTGTATTTTAATACATTATGATGTTGAAACGCTTGATTCTATGCTGAGACACATAAGACTGGAATACAAAGTGTTTCTGATAAGAAAATGATGACAGAGAGAAAAAATGGTTTGTTGCTTTTAAATAAGCCAGTCAAATAACAGTCTGAAAGGCTGTGTGTGTGTGTGTGTGTGTGTGAGTATCAGTGTGAGATAATCCTGCTCTCTCCCTTCCTCTCTCCTGCTTCTCCAGGGAAATGAGTCACACCTGGTTTCTGCCCTTGATATGATGTTTGATATTCTGAATTCCCATCAGTCCCGCACAGCTAGGATGATGTCAACACAGTTGACATTGTTAGATCCCTGCTCTGCTTACATCAACTCCCTGTCGCTCAGGCATCAGATGAGTGTGGTGAAAGGGAAGAGGCAGCATCTTCATAGCAACCAAGCCCACATACCCAGATCCAGAAATGACATCTGGCACTTTGCTGTAGGGATTTCCAGCACTTCCCAGAATTTCAGCCAGATTGGAACACTGTGGTTCTGAGTTAAAAAGAAATTACTTATCCTTTCCCCCATCAGGCTGCAGGTGCATTTACAATAGTTCAGGTCAAAATGAGTATCATCAAAGTGCATTTTGCCAACTGCCTCCCCCATAATTCCTCAGTTCCTCTTGGGATATTATTTATTCAGTTTTTGGAAATAATCTTACTTCTGGCTAAAAACACGAAGGCTAAAATAAGACCCTCCTGCCTTCCTTCTACCTCAAGTCAAATGTATATAATACAGGCAATTAGAGCAGATAAAAATAAAGATATTTTGCAAACCATACTAATGGTCTCTTAAGATGACTACAGTAAAGTGTGGCAGTATTTCTGGGTCTTGTTTGCTGTTTTTTTTTTCTTTTTCTCATTTAATACAATGGATTCCGACAGTTGCAATCCACAGAGACATTATAATCTCATACATTATCTGGGGGGAAGGATAGAGGAGGACTTTAGAAAAAGACTTAAAAAGGAATTTTGGAAGATATTACAGTGGCAAAACTATGGTAGTCTCGTGCCACCATGCCTGGGTTCTCAGAAGCCCCAACAATGGAGATTTAATGTCTACTTCCCTGAACAATCTCTCCTAGTTATTATGTGTATCTTGTTCACTTTATGTAAATAATCTCAATAGCTCTCTTGCTGCTCACTTACTCATCCTACAAACATTTCTAGGTGGAATCCCTTCTTCCACAACAAGTGGGAGAGAGAGAGAGAGAGAGATAAGAGAGATATCAACCACCATATTGTGTGAAAAGTGCTCTCATAAGCAATAATAACAGCATGCTCAGGGCTAAGAGAACCAGAGGCCACCTCAGCCTGGAGCTCAGACATGGGATGAAGTCCTCAAGGATGGTTTCCTTGAGCCTTCATAATTACTTTATCAGTGGTAACACAAATCGTACTTTTTAAGTCCTGACACGCTGTGCATCAAATACTACTAAAAATTTTAATCATTTTAACAAGCTATTTCATATGGTCCAGACAGTTCATTTGTCTCTGACACGCTCAAGTTGCCCTACACATCCATATTCCATAAATCGAGACACAAGGATTCCTTTTGGAATCTGGTGTTCCATTTAGCAGGGGAATGAAGAGACTTCATAGATCTTTCTTCAAATCTCAAGACCTGAATGGGTGAGTGCTGGGAGCTGGGGAATATTTCTAACAGCGTAGAATTTCCTCTCTCCCAGAAGATTATTTTTCATGCTGTATTGCAACTGTTTATTTACCTGTCTCTCACCTTCAAGAGTTTGAGCTCTTTGAATGAATAATATGTTAAATGTTTCTTACCCTACAGTATCTCCCAGGTTTCCTCATAGACCTAGGGCCTAAAACACAGCAAGTACCCTGTAAATACTTCCGTTGAATGACTACTGTATACCTTTGCATTTTCTTCTGATTTAAATTCTGACCTTTTAGAGTGGTGCTTCCTCATATTTTTATGCATAATAACTCACATAGAAAATGATAATATTTGAGAGGCACCTTGGGGTAAAGGGAGCTGCTTGAGGAGGCATGCTGTTGGTCCCAGAACACGCCTGATTCCCTAAGCCCCACCTTCTCTACCTGCTCTCCTCCCTCTGCACCCCAAGGCTTTGGGGATCACTAATAGAGCCTAACTGGAGCTCACTCAAGACCCATCACCTGGAAGCAATTCTGATTTAGGTAAATTAAAAAGGAAAAGAAATTTGATTAAATCTTCTCCACTTGGCTATTTGTAATCCAGCTTTTCTTCCCAATGCTTTGGCTGCACTGGTCTTATAAACTTCCAGTTGCTAAAAAGTGGGGTTTTTTGCACTTTTTGTGTATTGCTGACAAGAATGTAAAATAAAGTAGCCTTTCTGGAAAACAGCATGGTAGTTCTTAAAAAAAAAAAAAAAAGTAGTATAGAACTACCATGTAATGAGCAATTCCTCTTCTGGGTAAGTATCCAAAAGAATTGCAAGTAGGGTAAGCAGATATTTGGGTATTCACACTCATAGCATTGGATGAAACCAGAGGAAATTATACTATGTGAAACAAGCCAGTCACAAAAGAGCAGGTAAATGTTTTAGAGATGGATGGTGATGACAGTAGCAGAATCAGGTGAATGTACACTTAAAAATTATCAAACCCCTTCTGTCAGTTTCTATTTACCTCTCAATGGAAAAACGTGCTTGTGGTTGAGACAGCACCTTTCATAGGTGCTCTAATAATGACTCTGTCCTTTGTTCTAGTCCCTATCTAGCCCAATTGGGGCATCCTTCTTTTGTAATCACACCCTCTACTCTTACAGCAACAGCTCTACTTCCGACCCGTGTGTATTGATCATTCTCTCCCCCAACTTAACATTGTATGATTATTCAGAATTTTTTTACAGACAAAATCCTCCTCTCTCCCTCCTTATGGAGCCATCATTTGGTTAATGCCACTCCTAGGACCATTGGCTACCATTCTCAGTCTGGCTTTTATACTACATTGTCTGTTTAAGTGTTTACAGGAAGTGATAATGGAATGAACCAAGCCCTTCACCAACCAGACGGTGAGCCAAATGCTACTACAGGATTATACTCAGCTCCCCACCCGGGACATCATGACTTTAGACCTTGCCCCATGCCAGTGGAGAGTAACTTGTCACCCCATGTCAGCAGGAAGCAGCTCTAGAAGATAGATCATCATCCCTCCACCCCTCCTGGACTTTGGGGGCTGATGTAATCCCATGCAATACTTACTTTATAAAAAACAAAAGGGGGGAATATTAGTAAAATGGTACCACCTGCCTAAGCCCAGCTGGCTTACTAGAAGTCAGGTGACCCAATAGCCCAATCACAAGCATCAGTTCCACCTCCACCCTACCAGGATTTGCTACTCCCACTTCCTTACCTCTGCAAAGCTATATAAGACCTGTTCTCCAGTACAGGCTGCTGTTCTCTTGTGCACGGGGAGGCAGCCTGTTGGGTTTCCCCCACCTGACAATAAACCTTTACCCTTAAAAAAAATCAAAGTGGTAAATTTATGCACACACAGCCACAGAAATACATCTTTTTAAGTGACATTACTCAAAACACTCAAAATGAAGATAATTATTACTACAACTATGGGTTGAATAATGAATAGAATGCCTGAATGCACTCCTGATTTGTTCAGGCATCATGGAAGGGCACTTTCTTTCTCATATTGCAAAGAAGAGATTTGTCAATAAATGTTCATTAGCCCAACCCCCAAGCCAAGCTCATCATTACGAACACTAGTATCTGTTTTCCAGATGGGTCCCTAACATTGCATACATTACAAATTTTTCAAGTCATTTCAGAAGAGACCTCAATTTGACTTCTTTGTCATAAGCACAGAACTCATACACTTTTTCATTCTCACTCTTGCCTTAAATTTTTAATAAAAATGTGATTGATTAACATTTAAATGAAAACACAAAAGCTTCGATCGACCTGCACTTACAATGATCAATGCTCCTAAGAAATGCAAAGCTCTACTCCCTTGAAGATGGAGCATAGTTTTGAACTGACAGATTTTCATAGTATGTTTAGCATTAGATCAACACTTTTCTCATGATGTGTCTACACAGCACAACACAGGATTTAACATGATCCAAATGACCTATTCTTTGCCTCATTTCACTCCCTGTCTTTCCAAAGTAAAATTCACACATTGTTTTTCTTTTACCCAGTTCCTATGCCTTATTTCTCATGTTCATCCTAGGCACCTAATTTAGAGCTGCTTTTCTAATTCCTGGATAAGAATCTTAAGTAAGAAATGGAAATCATCAGACTTATCTGTAATGATTTGTAACCTGGAGATGACTTCAAAATGGAGGTGACAAGGAGAATACATGAGATTAATAAATTTCTTAATCCAGATGCACCCTGGGTCCAAGTTCTGAAGGATAAAATTTTAACCATGTAAAAACTCTGGTTGACAGGGTCCTGAAATTTACTTGATATCTCCTCTGACTCCAAACAACTTCAAACCCTTATTGCCCCCAAATTAGACTTGACCTGTCTCTAAAATCAGTTCCTAGAGGGACTGCTTTCTAGCTTCTTCTGGGAGTTTCCTATATGTTACAGAGATACTTCAGACTTAACATGTCTCACCCTGTGGCCTTTCCCATGACCATAGTTGTGTTCAGTGCTCTTTATTTCAGCAAATACCATTAGCTCTCTACCATACCTTTAAAGCTATGGTTCTTTGTACTGCTGGCTTTTTCTTCTTTCTTTACCATCTAGGTGTATGAACTACCCCATTTTAACTCCTAAATACATCCTAAAATCCTTCCCTCTTCTCTGATCGCAATGATTGTGCCATGGTCCAGATGCTTCCTCATTTACTTCAAATATTATATTAGCAGCTGTCTGGCCTCATTGTGTCCAGTTTTTTTGTTTGTTTGTTTGTTTGCTTGTTTTTATTTTTATTTATTTATTTTTTTACTCTAGAAATTCTGATCACGTCACCCTCCAGTTTAAAATCTGCAATGACTAAAAGAAGTTAAAACCAAATGGCTTTGTATGGCTCTGTGTGGCTCTTGACCTCTTGGCTAACCTGTCTTTTTAGTATTATCTTTTCTCACAACCAACATTAGAATGCCAGCCCTAGTCACAATCTCTGATTGACAAACTCTTAATGAAAATGTCACACTCTACTTTCAATGTTATTTTTTCTATTATTAAGCAAGATTAGTTACTCTCTCACTCTGTGCTCTCACAGCATTTGGTACATATATGTATGGCTCTAACATCATCTTGGGTTCTAATTATTCTTTAACAGGGTTTCCTCCTTCCCTCTAGATTCTAGGTCTTCACTCTGGTTCCTCTGGCTCTAGGTTGTGAATTTTGAAGCCTCAAATTGCTTGCAAAGTCATGTGAGAAAGTGGGGGTATGGAAATGCATAAAATTTTGATCTTAACCTCCCCCAAAAGTTAAGTACCATGACTGCCCTAAACTGTGAGTTTTTAGGGCAGGGAACATATTGTGTCCTTCATTGCATAACCAGTTTATTGAAGAGTCTGATCTCTGTGGGGCACAAACATGAAACAGTTTTATTTTTCTGTAATCCTTACTTTGAACTATATTCTGTCAAAGGTACCTTTCCTGTTCTTTAACCACATCTCAGACAGATCTCATAACTTTCCAGTCTCTTTCACGCTATTAAAAAGACTAGTTCATTTGCCACCTAATTCAAAGAAACCAACTCTATTTTTTTTTCCTTTTTTTTTTTTTTTTTGAGAGGCAGAGTGGACAGTGAGAGACAGAGAGAAAGGTCTTCCTTTGCCGTTGGTTCACCCTCCAATAGCCGCCGCGCCAGCCGGCGCACTGCGCTGATCCGAAGCCAGGAGCCAGGTGCTTCTCCTGGTCTCCCATGGGGTGCAGGGCCCAAGCACTTGGGCCATCCTCCACTGCACTCCCGGGCCACAGCAGAGAGCTGGCCTAGAAGAGGGGCAACCGGGACAGAAGCCGGTACCCCAACCGGGACTAGAACCCGGTGTGCCAGCGCCACAAGGTGGAGGATTAGCCTGTTGAGCCACGGCGCCGGCCAGAAACCAACTCTAAAAAGATACTTTGAAACCATCAGGAAATTTTAATATGGACTAGTATTAGAGAATATTATGAAATTGCTAATTTTGTCTGATATAACAAAATTGTGGTTATCTCTTTTTTAGGTACCTAAGCATTCAATATGTGCCTGACAATTTTCTTTTTCTCTTTGTAAAATATTCATTTATTTGAAAGAAAGAGTTACAGAGAGAAAGAAATCTTCCATTTGCTGCTTCACTCCCCAAACAGCCCCAATGGTTGGGGCTGGGCCAATCTGAAACCAGGAGCAGGAGCTTCTTCCAGGTCTGCCATGTAGGTACAGGGTCCCAAGCACTTGGACCATCTTCCTCTGCTCTCCCAGGCCATAAGACACAAGCTAGAGTGGAAGTGGAGCAGCTGGGATTCAAATCAGTACCCATAGGGGATGCTGGCACTGCAGGCGGCGGCTTACTTGCCATGCCACAGCACCGGCTCTGCCCTTTTTTTAGATTAAAAACATCATGATACGTACGTTTGATTTGTAATGATTCAGAAAAAAGGGACACAACAGATTATGCAAGATTGATAACAATTTTGATAATTATTGGAGGTAGGGAGTGAATACAAGTGTGTTATCAATAAAATTCTAAATCCATTTTTGTAATATTTGAATGTTTATGGGCCAGAAATTTTTTCTTATTTTTCTCTGTACTCATTCAAGGCTAATTTGAAATTTCACTCTCAGGGCCGGTGCTGTGGCTCAGCAGTTAAGCTATGGCCTGAAGCACTGGCATCCTATACATGTACCGGATCCAGCCCTGGCTGCTCTACTTCCAATCCAACTCTCTGCTTATGCACCTGGGAAAGCTGCAGAGGCTGGCCCCTGCACCCACAGTGGCGACCCAGAAGCAGCTCCTGGCACCTGGCTTTGGCCTGACCCAGCCCTGGTCATTACAGCCATTTGGGTAATGAGCCAGCTGATGGAAGATCCCTGTCTCTACTTCTCTGTCTCTGTAACTCTGCCTTTCAAATAAATAAATGTTTTAAAAAGAAATCATTCTCACTCATATCCAGTGGTTTAATGTGAAATGCTTAACATTCAGCTCTACAGGAAAGAAAGAGAAGTGTGTAGTGGGCAACAGAGGGGCTGACTTGCAGCACTTGCCAATTTTCATCACACAAATGCATCTACCAGTCCAGCCTACCCATATGCTGCCACTGAATGTAGAGTTCAGTACAGATGTGCGGTGACATACATAAAGTATCTTCACCACACAGACATAGTAGATATAATTAAAAACGTATAGTAAAATACCTGAGTAGTGATGAGTTTTGAGTATTTGCTGCTTTTGTTTTAATACCTCTATTTAATTGTATGCTAATACATTTTTAATAATGGCTGTATAAAAAAGGCTCACAGATTTACAAAAGTTTAACAATCTGCCCTCACAGATTGACTCCATTGCAGAACACCACTGCAACGTTCTCTTCTTTCTCAACTATGTAATGCAGAAGTTGAGACCCAGTGCTCTAACCTGGACTGACACAACGCCACTCTGTAATCATTATTGTAAGCACATGCAAGCTCTTACTAAGACATAATGTAGATTATCCCTTTGCCTCTATCACTCTTCCTTCATACTACTTGGATTCCTGGATTGAATATTGTCCCTGAAAGTCATTCCTATTTGCTCCCTATCTTCTTAAATCTTGTGTTTGCCTCAGAATATTACACAGATAACTCTACAGTATTCAATAAATGCTTCCATTTCTCATAAAGATAACAATTTGTATAACTTGTATTTTGAAGTAAGGGAATAAGAAAAATTTTATTCCTAATAAACAACATTAGGGTATTGTGGCTTTACTTAATGAATGCCTTCTTGGCTTAAGCTTAAGTATAACATATCCATTTTTTATTTATAGCTATTTAAAAATTTTAAGTTGTCCTATCCATACTGTTACACTGTCTTTTCTGTATTCTGAATCAATTTTATCATAACAAGAGAAAACAAAAAAGCCTCAGGGGGCAGTACATATTGCACCTCCTCTATTCTTCACTTTACCTAAAACATGCAAATTCACTTGATTCTCCAAGGTACAAATGTATTCTGAGATTCTATCACTAAGCTACTTGGTTCATTCAACCAGTAATTCCTTTATGGAAATAATGGACTGCTATAGACATGGATTGACAGTGCTGGAAGGAAATGACGACTTTCTGTCTTCAACATCTTAACACCCAGAAAACTTGAAAGCGCACACAACACCAACACAACTTACCCAGCTTGTTAGTAATAAGGGAAAGAACTGATATTTAGTGAGCACTTAGTAAGTACAAGATCCATTTGTATAAATCTTATCTAAAACTCACAATTCTACTAAGTATAGCATCACTCATTTTGGACATGAGGAAATCAACTTCAGCATGTTTAAGAAATTTGGCCACTCAGCTAGGTTGTCAGAGAACTCAGGTGCAAACAAAATCTGTCTGACTCCAAAGCCTCTGCTGTTTGCCCCAGATCACACAGTCTTTCAAATACGGGGTTACATCCTGGTCTGCTCACTCCAACGAACATTCCCTCACAACCCCAGGCAGTCTCCGAAACCACATTTAAAGCTGCATTTGCATGAATCCAGAAGAAGGAAGAAACAAGCCCCGATGCCCATAAGAAAATGATGTCCAATGAATTCTCAATTCCTTCTATCCACCACCCTAGGAGAAATTACAAGGATAAATGACAACCAAAAAGGCTGTGAATGTTTTACTGCGGGAATTTCATGAGGCTTGTTTGTTCAGATTTCTACCTGTGTCTTTGGCTCCTCTCCTCCAAGAATGCAGAGAGAGTACTTCTCACACAAGTGTCTTGTGGCCTGCTTCAGGGGAAGATCAGGAAACCCTTCCTAGGTTTCATATGCTGCTTCAAGGAAGAAGGGCAGAGGAAATCTTCCTGTTTGTGCTGTTTTCTCTGTGCCACAGTGCATTATTTTGGAGTAATGTGTCCTCGGCCCATCAGAGATCAGGAGAATCTTTTAATCTTTGCAGCCTCCCATCTTTATTTACATGGCTCTCTATGGAAGGATCAGCATTTAGACAGTACTTGCATCACAGAACAAGCTCAGAAAATATGTTCACCATATAGAGCTGCTGCAGGCGAGTAGGATTTTGAACACAGCAAGTCATATTAGTGCAATACCCACAGCTCTTTTTGTGTTCTCTTTTGTACTGATTTTAAAAAGAAAAGAAAATCTCCTGCACAAAAGAGAAGGTGATCATAAGCTGGGTTGTGGAAGTGAAGGTTCAGAGGTTGAACTGAAAAACACACCAAAGTACAAGTGGCTTTCCTTCTTACAATGGTCCTTGTTTTTGTCACCTTTAGGCTGAGATTCTTTAAGTTCATCTGGAGAATGAAGCTAGGCTAATGTGTCATAGTCCTTCATTCATGGAGAACTCCCCAAAGGCTTTTAAGCAAGTATGCACTGTAATTTTCTTTTGTGTCCTTGTTATTTATTTTTTAAAGATTTATTTATTTATTTATTTGAAAGGTGGAGTTACAGAGAGGCAGAGGTATAGAGAGGGACAGAGGTCTTCCATCCACTGGTTCACTCCCTGAATGGCCACAATAGCTGGAGCTGGACGATCTGAAGCCAGGAGTCAGGAGCTTCTTCCTGGTCTACCACATGGGTACAGGGATCCGAGGACTCGGGCATTCTCCACTGCTTTCCCAGGCCATGGGCTGGATTGGAAGTGGAGCAGCAGGGTCTTGAACCAGCACCCATGTGGGATGCCAGTCCTGCTAGTGGTGGCTTTACATGCTATGCCACTGTGCCTGCCCCTTGTTATTTATTTTTGATGGAGGCTTTGAAGACGTGTGCCCTTTTCCTCAGCAATTTTGAAATGAGCATATCTGTTACATTTTAGTGGAACAATTGCTACTGCTGGTTTCTCTGGTTGCCTCATTAACATGCAGGAAGGATCTCAGAGACACTAAATTTTAGAGAGAACTTGTATAGTCTCTGGGGAAATAAATGGCCCTGAGTGAATGTCACATGTAGGTAATTCTGCAGCAGAAGCTAACAGTGAGAATCAAGGGCATCAAACCTAAGAAAATCCTCTGCAAATCATAAAATGACTCAAAGAAGGAAGAATTATTATTGACATTTTAGTAATGGTGCCAAACTAAGGCATCTGCTGTCATCATTTTTAACTTCTTTAAAATAAGAAAAAACCCACAGATTGAAATGGAAGCTTTGATGAAGCGTCCAAGCAAAGGGATGCTGGGCTTTTATCCAGGTTAGTATCTGAAACTGCTCAGAGCAGCAGGCAAATGTTCATCTTTTCACAGTGGCCATGAAGTCACCGATGAGCTGATGATCATGATGTAATTTGTCTTTGCTTCCTAGTTTGAATAGCACTTCTCATATCAGGAGCGCAATATCAGCTATTTTTTCACCTACAATATGAGTATGGTTGATATGTACAGGGAAAAAAGAGCAGCTGAAATCACTGTTACCAAACCCAGTGAGCTAGAGTGCTCATTTACTCTTCCCTTCCAATCAGAACCTAATTAATCTTAGTTTATGCACAATCCTAAGAAGCTTGTTTTTATGTGTTTCCAGCACCACAGCTGACACACAAAAGTAATATGTTGTTATTAAAAAGAGGATGTACTTGAATCACATAGACTAAACATTGATAGTAGTGAAAAAAAATAGGTAGGTAATGCCTACCAAATAAAAGGTGATAAAGAATGGATACAAAATGCTCAAGATCAAGAGGCATCAGGGAAATGCAAATCAAAACCACAATGAGGTTTCCCCTCACACCTATGAGAATGGCTTTCACAGAGAAATCAACAAACAACAAATGCTGGCAAGGATGTGGGGAAAAAGGTACCCTAATCCACTGTTGGTGGGATTGTAAACTGGTTGAGCCAGTATGGAAGATGGTATAGAGATACCTCAGAAATCTGAATATAGACCTACCATATGACCCAGCCATCCCACTCCTGGGAGTTTACTCAATGGAAATGAAATCAGCATATGAAATAGTTATCTGTACCCCCATGTATATTGCAGCTCAATTCACCATAGTTAAGATATGGAATCAACCAAAATGCCCATCGACTGAAGACTGGATAAAGAAATTATGGGATATGTACACCATGGAATACTACACAGCGGTAAAAAAAAAAAATGAAATCTGGTCATTTGCAACAAAATGAATGAATCTGGAAACATCATACTTAGTGAAATAAGCCAGTCCTGAAGGGACAAATGCCATACATTCTCCCTAACCTGTGATAACTAATAGCACCTAGAGGCAATCTGTAGAAATGAAACTGACACTTTGAGAAGCAATGACTTGAACAGCCCTTGCCCTGACTGCTGAGGAACAGCGTTTTGGTTTTTTTTTTAATACTATTTGTTGAACTCTTTACTTAACATAGAGTTAACCATATGTGTATAAAGTCAATTGAAAATAGATCTTAGTAAAAAAATAAGAGTGGGAATAAGAGAAGTAGGAGGAAGAGGGATAAGAGTGCAGGTGGGAAGGTGGGCATGGTGGGAAGAATCACCATGTTCCTAAAGTTGAAAATATGAACAGTATGAAGTTTGTAACTGTAAAGCTATATTTTTTGCATACATTTTTATGGGCTTACTTCTAAGGGTACAGTTTAAAAACTTGCCATGTTTGCCGGCGCCACAGCTCACTAGGCTAATCCTCTGCCTGCGGCGCTGGCACCCTGGGTTCTAGTCCTGGTTGGGGCACCGGATTCTGTCCTGGTTGCCCCTCTTCCAGGCCAGCTCTCTGCTGTGGCCCAGGAAGGCAGTGGAGGATGGCCCAAGTGCTTGGGCTCTGCACCCGCATGGGAGACCAGGAGGAAGCACCTGGCTCCTAGCTTCGGATCAGCGCAGTGCACCGGCCAAAGTGGCCATTTGGGGGGGTGAACCAATAGAAGGAAGGCCTTTCTCTCTGTCTCTCTCTTTCACTGTCTAACTCTGCCTGTCAAAAAAAAAAAAAAAATTGTGAGGCCGGCGCCGCGGTTCACTAGGCTAATCCTCCGCCTTGCGGCACCGGCACACGGGTTCTAGTCCCGGTCGGGGCACCGATCCTGTCCCGGTTGCCCCTCTTCCAGGCCAGCTCTCTGCTGTGGCCAGGGAGTGCAGTGGAGGATGGCCCAAGTGCTTGGGTCCTGCACCCCATGGGAGACCAGGATAAGCCCCTGGCTCCTGCCATCGGATCAGCGCAGTGCGCCGGCCGCAGCGCGCCAACCGCGGCGGCCATTGGAGGGTGAACCAACGGCAAAAGGAAGACCTTTCGCTCTGTCTCTCTCTCTCTCTCACTGTCCACTCTGCCTGTCAAAAAAAAAAAAAAAATTGCCATGGGATCCAAAATCCCCTTAAGCTGGGTGATAAAAATACCATTTATGTGCTAAAGTGATGGTATGTATAGGATTAAGTGTTGAAGTGAAGATATAGATAGGATTAAGTATTAAAGTGATCATATAAATAGGATTAAGTATCTGGTAATAATAATAGAGAGAACTGGAAAGTAGGGAATCTCCAACATGAGAAGCAGTCCATACAGCAGACTCATAGAATGACAATCACTTTAAGTAGCACTCTAGCCTCTGAATCAACCCTTAAGGCATTCTGGTCTGGCTGAAAAGCCCATACGAGCATTTCAGGTATAGAAAGCCAAGACACTGTGGTAAAAAGTGTCCTACATGAAGGACCTCTGTGGGTGAGACCCCAGTGGAAAGAAGTAGTCATCAAATGAGGTACTTTTCTCTGAAGAGAGAGAAATTCCACTTTGCATATGACCTTGTCTAAATACTGATAGAGTTTGTAGATTCACAAGGCTTCCATAGCCTAGGCAGCTCATGTCAAGTGCCTTGGGCGATCACTAACATCATAATAAGAGTGTTAATTATTAAACTAACAACAGGAATCACTGTGCACTTACTTCTCATGTAGGATCTCTGTCCTCAAAGAGTTGTATTATGAGAGTTAACAGTAAAATTTGTTCTCAAAGGTTTATTTCAATTCAGTGTAGTAAGTGAACGAAATTCTTATGTCTCATAAGTTTTAGTTAGGACAACATGTCCAACTCTATTGTGTGTTTTCTTATGTGCTTCCTTATTTAATTATAAATTTGTTCTCTAGCACTTACTTTCTTTTAGTGTATTACATGGAGGATATGATTATGCCTCATAAGTTATAGTTATGTCTAAGTGCTTGCAGAAGATGTATCATTCTTGGGTGCTTCTTTAAAGTTAATTAAGCTTTAAAAAAAAGTGAAATTAACTTCTAGTTGCAATGACTTTGAACAGCCCTTGTCTCAACGGTTGAGGAACAGTTTTTTTGTGTGTGCAAATTATTGAACTCTACTTAGTTTACGAGTTGGTCCTCTGTGTATAAAGTTAATTGAAAGTGATCTTAGTGGAGAATGGGACCGCGAGTTGGAAAGAGAGGAGGAGGAGGGGTGGGAAAGTGGGTGGGAGAGTGGGTATAATGGGAAGAATCACTATATTCCTACAGTTTTACTTATGAAATGCATGAAGCTTGTATTCCTTAAATAAAAAGTTTCTTTGGGAAAAATGAAGGAAAAAAAAAGAATAGATACAAACACAAAACCAAGAAATCCAGGAAGGGTAACAGAAGAAGGTAGCCTAGAATATGCCGATGACCCCTGAGGGCATCATTGCTTTACAGAATGATCATTGATGTCCTTAAGGATGACCTGGTGTCATCAAAAAAAGATTAAATAATGTTAACTTTCTCTAACTAAGGAAGTAGCAAAGTGTGCAACCCATTTTAGAAATATTTCCTTAATGAATGCCTGAGCTCTTAAAATTTAAAGAAATAAGCTTTCTGTCATCTAAAAATGACTCATTTCCCAATAGTTACAAAATTCTGAACTTTCCAGAAGTCGTACTTTTATCCTTCCACCTCAATTATCTCATTTAGATAAAGCCACAAGAGCGGGGTCCTCATGATGAACTTAATGCCCTTATGTAAAAGACCAGAGAGTTTTCTTCCCTCTCTGTCTTTTCCCACCATCTGAGAATACAGCAAAAGGTGGCCAACAACAAGTCAAAAAGAGGGCCCTCACCAGAACTCAACCATGCAGGTACCTGATCTTGGAACTCCCAGACTCTGAAACTGTGAGAAATGAGTCAGCGTTATTTAAACTACCTAGTCTGTGATATTGTGTTATAGCAGCCCAGGAAGTATAAGACACAGCCAGTTTCCCATACCACGCCCAGCAACTATTATTTCTTATCACGTCCTTAATGTTTCAAGTTTTCCCTTTCCACTCCTAGAATGGCATGAAAAGCAAACAGTCTTCCCAGGAATTGAGAAGGTTGAAAGAATGAATGAATAATCTGGTCATTCCATGCTTATTTCCATCAACTCCTTGCTCCAGCAATCTTCTGCTCTGCCATATTTCTCTGTGGACACTAGTACCAGTGGTCTGTGTCTCAGCAGTAAAGAAGCTGGCAATTCTAAGTATCTTAGGAGAGAGCAAAGAGCAAAATTCAAACCATAGATAAGGAAAAATAGTATTGTTGGTAGCAAGGCAGATTTTTACCAAGGATATCAGAGTTTTTTTTATGGTAATCAAAAAGATTATAGAAGAAGTTTCCTTATTCTTAGGTGAAGAAATAAACTCAGTATTGGGAGAACTGACAAAAAAAAAAAAAGAAATATTGAATGAACCCACAGAATACCCCTCCTCTAAATGTGGTACCCTGACATGCTCATCACATATAAAGAGAATTGAAAATGAATCATGATGTGATTGGAAGGGGAGAGGGAGCGGAAAAGGGGAGGGTTGTGGGTGGGAGGAAAGTTTTGGGAGAGGGAAGCCATTGTAACCCATAAGCTGTACTTTGGAAATTTATATTCATTAAATAAAAGTTTAATAAAAAAAAAAAAGAAAGGACAAGTAAAATCCAGGAAGAGATAATACACAAGGATAATAAGTCTATTGAGAAACAGCATTCTTCTGGATTGGCAACTAAAGATAATGGAGCTACTTAATGGGAATATGTCAAATGATTTTCTTTTTTTTCTTTTTTTTTTTTCTTTTTTTTTTTTTTTTAAATTTTTGACAGGCAGAGTGGACAGTGAGAGAGAGAGACAGAGAGAAAGGTCTTCCTTTTGCCGTTGGTTCACCCTCCAATGGCCGCCGCGGTAGCGCGCTGCGGCCGGCGCACCGCGCTGTTCCGATGGCAGGAGCCAGGTGCTTCTCCTGGTCTCCCATGGGGTGCAGGGCCCAAGCACTTGGGCCATCCTCCACTGCACTCCCTGGCCACAGCAGAGAGCTGGCCTGGAAGAGGGGCATCCGGGACAGGATCGGTGCCCCGACCGGGACTAGAACCTGGTGTGCCGGCGCCGCTAGGCGGAGGATTAGCCTTTTGAGCCGCGGCGCCGACTGATTTTCTAAAAAATTCAATTTAATTAATAGATGACTTTTATTCTACAATATAAATTAATAAATTTAAAAACTCTTAAAGATGGTTGTGGGTAGGAGGGAAGTTATGGGGGAAAAGCTGCTATAATCCAAAAGTTGTACTTTGGAAATTTATATTTATTAAATAAAAGTTGAAAAAAAGATTAAAAAAAAAAGAGTTCATGGGGATCAACAGATGCTAAAAGAGGCTGTTACCTAAAGTCTCATTAACTACCTAAAGATTCAGTTCACCAAACAGATACACAGTTGACTAGATGCCCTCCCAGTGATTTATTAAGCAAGGGAGATTCAACTCATATTATAACCATAATGAATATATCTTCCTTTCCTTTTCACATTCTTATTAACAAAAACTAACTGCTGATATTTGGCAAATTAGAGTGTCTGTTTGATTCAACAAATAATGCTTGCTTGAGAATTCCAGAAATTGGCCTTGAGAAAGCCAGCTCAAGTTGCAAAGTAATCTGGCCACCCTGGTCATTGTAAGGACTAGATTACTGGATTTACAACTGCAGGATCAAGGTAACTACTGTGACTCCAAGCAGCCCCTTCTGGTCTGGCTGGGGAACAGCATGCAGCTGACCCTATCCTGGGTTCCCCCAGATCCTGACACCTTCTTTACCTCCCTTTTCTGCTTTCAAAAGTCCTCCTGCTAACATGAAAATTAGGAAAAGTACTTTTGAGACTGAAGATGCCCCCAACAAAGTGCTGACCTATTCCTTGGCTTCAGCTCTCATTGCTGGCAAATGGGCCATCTAGCACTGAGCAGCCAAGGCCTAATTTTAATGGTTATCAATATTACAGGAAGAAGTACTTAGGAATGTCATCACAGCTAGACACTTTGTCACAAGTTATTGTCTGTCCTTTCTCATTCAATATCCAAAGAAAATCATTTACAAACAATTGTCTGGTCTTCAGGTCCATTCATTCCTCCCTAAAAATCATTTTTCACGTCTCAAATATTATCTACATTCCTCTGACTTCCTTCTCCTTTATGAAGGGTGTGCCATTTTCTGAATCTCATTGGATTATTGGCTAATCATCTATCATGCCACCCTGCACAGTAATACATTTGTATGACTTTTTCCTGTTAATTAGTCTGTTAGTTCATTTCAGTGAATTTTCAAGGAGCAGAGGAAAAGTTGCTCTCATTCTTTGCAGACCAAAATTCAAGATTTTGGTCTAAGATATACCCCAGAATAACAAACTTCTCCTCAGGGAGAAGCTTCAAGGGCCACAGGGGAACAGCTCTATCCAAGCCAACTGAGCTTTAAGGATTCCCATTTCAACTGGATCTCAATAGTGCCACATCTTTGTGAATCATTACCACAGACAAGGTTTGAATAGAAAGAAAAACAGAAAGCTTAATCTACTGATAAATGAGAAGGTAGCAGACTTTTGTCTCAGAAACTACTATCCTCCCAAGTGAGGGTGGGTCAGGGTTTTTAAGGAGTTCAGAGAAGCAGCTGCACTTGGAAATCCTTGACTAATGGCAAGTCAGGAATTAGAGGTAGAGGTTCAGGAGTAAATAGCCAAACAATGAAACCCATTGTAGATCTGATAACAGAATGTTTTTTATGAATTTCAAATGTCAGTGCAGTCTGGAGAAACATGCTGAAGGAGAATTGATGGTTTAATTTTAACATGTTTGGAACATAATGTTATGGGAAAATGGCAGCAGAGAAATTATTATTATCTTGGTTTTTTGTTTTACATGGAAGAAGAATTTCCAAATGGACAAGCAGAGAGATTTAAGAAGATTTATTAGAGTCAAAGACCTCCAGCCAGAGTGGCATGGAGGGGGGCTTCCAAGAGAGGAAAAACCAAAAGGCCCCATAGCACTGGGGTTTTTTAGTAGAATTCCAAAGGAGAAAAAAAAAAACTTGGCAATCAGATTGGCATTCAGTTACCAGGAAGGGACAAAACCCATCAAAAGACCTGATTTACATATCTCCATCATGTCTGACCATCCAGAAGGATATGATTATATATGTATATATATATTTTTTTTTAACTTTTATTTAATGAATATAAATTTCCAAAGTACAGCTTATGGATTACAATGGCTTCCCCGCCCATAACTTCCTTCCCACCCGCAACCCTCCCCTTTCCCACTCCCTATCCCCTACCGTTCACATCAAGATTCATTTTCAATTCTCTTTATATACAGAAGATCAGTTTAGTATATATTAAGTAAAGAACAGTTTGCCCTCACATAGCAACACCAAGTGAAAAATACTGTTTGAGTACTAGTTATAGCATTAAATCACAATGTATAGTACATTAAGGACAGAGATCCTACATGATATTTTTTTAAGAATTGATTAATTTTCTATGCAATTTCCAATTTAACAACAAGTTTTTTTTTCATTTTCAATTATCTTTATATACAGAAGATCGATTCAGTATATACTAAGTAAAGATTTCATCAGTTTGCACCCACACAGAAACACAAGGTATAAAAATACTGTTTCAGTACTAGTTATAGCATTACTTCACATTGGACAACACATATGTATATATTTATATGTATATGTAATGAAATATTATTGAGCCATAAGGAAGAATGACATCCAGACATTTGCAACAAAATGGATGCAACTGTAGATCATATGCTAAGTGAAAAAAGCCACCCCAAACAGACATATATCACATTTTTCCTTATTTCTGGTAGTTAATATATTGAGAGAGTATAAAAGTTGTATGAATGTCATATCATTTAGTTACCATATCATATAGCTACCATATCATTTAGTTATGAATATTGATTCACTGATTCATACTATGTAAATGAAAAATATATTCTTCTTTCCCACATTAAATTAAAAAAAGAAAGAAAGGGGAGAATAGTGACAACTCTTGGGTTACTAGTAATTTTTAATTTGTGTGTTGGTTATGTATGTGATCAGAAGACAAAAAAATCATTTATCTCTACAATGACATGCATTTCTTGGTATATATACTGCATTTCAATAAAAATTTCTTTTAAAAAAAGGTTCTAATAATGAAGCCCACTTCCCATAAAGTCTATGACGAGTAAGATTCATTATGCACCCCATTATTCCCTGTTACACTCCCAAGATTGTCTAATGCTGGCTCCTCAAAATATCTAATATTACTAGTTGCTAAGAAAAAATTCACCGTGTTAAAGAATGCACTGCCTCTGGAGAGTCTCAGTAGCATCTCAGAAAAGAAAAAGTTGGATATTTATTAAGATTTTAAAGTCTGGTTTAAAGTACATCTTTCAATGTGATGGCTTGATTAGAATTGGGTAGGGTCTTCATATGATAGTTTAGGATTGGTAAATGCAGTAAGGGATGTATTTTGAAGTGGAGAGTTCTGAGAGGGTTAGGGTGTAAACTGTCATTGACACTTTCTATTAAAGAGTGATGGGTTTTTGCAGGAAGCTACTAGAATGAGCAATGAAGTTATTTGTTATTTTTATTTTCTAGGATAGAAGCATCCAGGAATGGGAATGTTCTATTGATGATAACAGTGAATAGTAAAGTAGAAGTAAGCCATGTGGATGATTTCCATTCTCACCCCATTATGTCCTTGACTGTGTTCAGGCATGTACATGTCTGCCTCATATCCCCACCCCAGTAATTTGTAAATTCTTTCATAACACAGACTGTTTTCTGCCCCTGAAATTGTGTTTTGTCTTCTACATTATTTTAGCTTTGAAACTATCTCTAGAACATGTTTTCTAGAAGTTTCTATTAAAATTTCCTACCCTTATCCAGGCAAAAAGCTGTTCAACAAGACAATGAGGAACACCAGTCATGGGTTTTTCTAAATGAAAATCTAAAAGCACTAAAATCACCTTAGATTTCTTGAATATTTTCAATGTAATTCACTCAGAGATTGTATATCTTGAGCTAATTTTATCATGGATTGATTGTTAAGCATTCTCAATTGTTTGCAAATTAGTGCTAAAATAAGACAGATTGGGTATGTAAAGGTTTATTGTATTTTTCCCACAGTGCTGCTAAGTGTTTAACAACTGTAAAAATTCCATTTCAATGAGTTTTTATTTTTACTACACTAGTTTGTCATCAGCAAAACACTGTGAAGCTTCCTGAGGACAGAGGAGTTCCTCTGTATCTCAAATGTCTCCGAAAGAAAAGTCTTTAATTTTCATTGGCATCATTTCAGATTCTATGTTAGTCACCAGTACCACCACTGATGACCTTCTTTCTAAAACTGTCTTTATTATATCTTGTAAAACACTTTTCTCCTGTAAAAATTATGATTTTCTTCTATTTCACGCTTTGCTTGCATTTTGTGTATCACTTCATCAGGTGTTAAAAGGAAGAGAATCTGCAGTAAATTGTAACTTATGGGAATTTCTTCAAGACATCTTTGAAGTTGCAATAAGAACACTACATGAATTTACCACCAAGACAATGTTTGATCTAATTCCTTCTGTATTAACCACACTCAGCATTGTACCGAGCATACTGGACATTCTCTTAATCACTCAAGGGAAACCTCTGTTGCCAACATTTTAGTATGGGGGGAAAGCTGCCACCTGTGATGCCACCATCACATATGGACACTAGTGTGTGTTCCTGCTGCTCCACTTCTAATCCAGCTCCTTGCTAATGGCGGGGGAAAGCAGTGGAAAATGACCCAAGTATCTGGGCCCCTGTACCCACGTGAGACCCAGAAGAACTCCCAGCTCTTGGCTTTGGCCTAGCCCAACCCTGGCCGCTGCAGTCATTTGGGGGGTGAACTAGCAGATGGAAGATATTTCTGTCTGTGTAACTCTGACTTTCAAATAAATAAATAAATACATCTTAAAGAGAGAGAGAGAGAGAGAGAGAGAGAGACCTCTAGTTGATTGCGCAAATGAGAATGCAAATTCCACTTCTTTACAGGACCATTCAATGCCCTTCTTTTCCTATCCTTTTCTTTATTTTCTCTTTTTGAGGGAAAAAACTACTTACTTTTTAATTCTTGATGAAAAGAACAGGACAAAATCACAAGTTGGAGCTGTGGAAATAAAATACAAATGAAATGGAAAACAGTCTCAGAATGATCTCCCACTTTCAAATGCCATTTTTTTATGGAAGTCATTTTACTGGGGAAACAGAAGATCAAACTGGAGTCTTTTACTTTTGTAAAATGGGGAAATAAGTGAAGTAAGCCAGTCCCGAAGGGACAAATTCCATATGTTCTCCCTATTTGTGATAACTACCAGAGTACCTGACAGGAGACCTGTGGAAGTGAAATTGACACTATGAGAAGCAATGACTTGAACAGCCCTTGTCTTGATTGTCGAGGACACATTTTTTCTTTTCCTTCTTAATACCATTGATTGAAGTCTTTACTTAACATAGAATTAATCATATGTGTATAAGGTCAATTGAAAATAGATCCCAGTAAATAAATAACAGTGGGAATAAGAGAGGGAGGAGCTGTATAGTTCTACATACATTCCTGAGGGCTTGCTTCTAAGGGTAAAGCTAAAACCTTGTCATGGGACACGTATTAAGCTGGGTGGTAATAATGCCATCTTACATGTTAAAGTGATCATATTAAGTGTTTAATTGATCATTTAGATAGGATTAAGTGTCAAAAGGATCACATAAATAAGATCAAGTGTCTGGTAATAACAATAGATAGAATTAAAAAGGAGGGAATGTTCCAATATGGGAAGCAGTCTACACAGCAGACTCATAGAATGACAAATTCCCTAAACAGCACTCTGACCTCAGAATCATTCTGGTCTGGCTGAAAATCCCATGAGAGCATTTCAGGCATGGAAAGCCAAGATACTGTGGCAAAAAAAAAAAAAAAAAAAATTCTACATGAAGGATCTCTGTGACTGATATCCCAGGGAAAAAAAGGGGCCATCAAAGAAGGAGGCACTTTTATCTGAAGGGAGGAGAGAACTTCCACTTTGCTTATGGTCCTGTGTAAATAATGATGGAGTTTGTGGACTCAGAGGATTTCCATAGCCTTGCAGCTCATGTCAAAAGCCTCGAGTGATCACTGACTTCATACTTAGGAGTATTAATTGTTAAATTAACAACAGGAGTCTTTGTGCATTTACTACCCATGCAGGACCTCAGGACCTCTGTCCTTAATGAGTTGTACTATAAGAATTAACTGTAAAACTTGTTCTCAGTTCTTTATACTTTGTGTCTGTGTGGGTGCAAACTGTTGAAATCTTTACTTAGTACAGAGTTGGTCTTCTGTATATAAAGTCAATTAAAAATGAAACTTAATGAAGAATGAGATGGGAGAGGGAGGAGCTGGTGGGATGGGAGTGGAGGTGGAAGGGAAGGGCAGGTATTGGGGGAAGGTTCACTATATTCCTAAAGTTATACTTATGAAATTTGTATTCATTAAATAAAAGGTTTCTTAAAAGTTGCTGATCAATAAACAAAAAAGTAGCTTAAATCTCTGCTAAAACTATTCTTTACACATAATTAAACATTTACATTTTACCAATTAAAGGTAGCCAAGGGACAGCAGTGGTTAGAAACTGATACCAAACCAAAGTGAATGCTGCTGTCCCTTGGCTACCTTTTATTGGATATTCAAAATATTTCCATGTTTTTTGAAAGAAAGATTCCTCCAAATTCATTAGGGTCTTAGCATCCCAATTCATCCCTCCATTCCTTTGTCTCTTCCAACCTCCATTTCAAAGGAAATATAGTTTTGTTCAGCACCATTTGGACAGAAAAAGGGCTGGACTCATGGGATGGGAATAGCTGCCTGCTACACTGGCTTGGGAGCGGATGTGAAGGACAGGGTGTGTGTGTGTGTGTGTCTGCGTGTCTGTGTGTGTGTATGCTTTTTCTAGTTTTAATGAATATAAACAAGGAACAAGATCATTTGGCAGTTGTATTTTAACTAGTAGGTATGCACCTTTACCTTATGAATTAAGTACCTTACAATAAATAATAAAGTTAAATCAGAATTTTTTTAAAAATTTAGTTAAAAGAGAAGAGGGAAAAGCTTCAAAATTGGAGTGCTGTCCTGTTAAGAATGTCTAATGTGCATTGGAAATATTGGAAAGCAGGCACTTTTACCAAAGAACAATTGTCACTGTAACACATGAACTGCTATTACTAACAGAAAGTTTTAAAAACCACAGGGTGCTTGTGGAAACCAGAGAAAAGAGGAAACACCAGCAAGCACATAAAGTGAAAGAGAAAGGACAATGGTCTCAGAGGAGGCTATTTGGCCAATCATCCAAGGTGGATGAATGTAACAGGTAGGATTCGAGGAGAGTAGCCTCCAATTTTCACTTCCAATTTGACATGTTTTCCGGATTTCAGCAAGGTTTCATTAAGATCAGTGTGCAGTGATGATCCAGGAAACCTATGAGAATAGTGCCTACGATGGGGAGAATCCAATATGCCCAGCATTGTTTTCACGCATTCTTTTGCGAAGTGTCCTTGCTGCCACTCCAGGGTTTAAGGTCACTCAGATGGATATCACCAATGTAGCATCTCCCTGGCATTGAAGAAGTGCCAACACCTTGAAAGCTCTCGCTTGCATCTGTGCCAGCTTGTTCCTGCAGAACCCCTTCTCCACGAGGGTGATTGTTGAGGAAACAGATGATATTGGAGACTCGCCGGTGGATCATCATCAGGAAAAAATGACAAAGGTATCGCCCCTTGCCCCTTCTGGTCGCTGCTGCTGCTGTTGGCTTCCACAGTTGCCACTAGGCCAGAAACGCCTCTTCTCCTCCATTATCCCTATTTCTGCAGCCAACTTCCTGGAGGCAGAGCCAGAGTTCTGCCCTTCCTTTTCTTAACAAATCTGTTTGAGTATCCTTTTATGGGGTGTGGGTGTGGGTGTGGGAGGAGTCTTGGTCATGATAATAAACCAAATAGAGCATTATGATCTCCACAGCTGTTGAGTGATGGATTCTTGGGTTTCCTTAAGGCAGAGAATAGAATTTTATGGGATGTAGAATTCCAAATTGACCAAAATAGGCCCCTTGCTCTTTTCATTTTATGTTTGTTTGTTTTCAGATTCTGATCTACACCATTACAAGTCTTGGAGGGGAAGGTCTGAGAAATGCAACCTCACAAGGTGTGGGAGATAAGGTAAGCAATGCCTTTTATCCTGCTATTAAAACTTTGTCTGGTTTAACCACACTAGGCAGATAAATGCTTAGAACTATTTCCTGAAATGTGGTAGATAGTGATAAGTTAATGTGTAAAAGGGGAAATATCACTATCTACCTTTGAGAAAGCTGATTTAAACAAAGTTAAATAGACTTTCAAGTAAGATTTCTAGATCCTTTATGAAGTTCTGAAAGGGATACAATATACAGTGTTTTCCAGGTTAATTTGTAAAACAGAGTGCTATTTCATAGAGTATTTTTCAGGACTAAAACTCAAGTAAATCTCATCAGAAAAGGAAGGGCTATATAATTAAAACCAATTTAAAAAGTTATTAAAGGGAGCTGTCTTCCATCTTTTGTCTCAAGCAGATGAAATAATTCTTCTTTTACTAATAATTTCCACCAATGTCATGGGAATAAATCTAAATAAATATGATGAGTGACATACCTTATGGCTGATGGGTGGAAGTGTGGGTGGTAGTATGCTTGTTAGATGGCTTGGGACACATGCCCATCTCTGATGTCCTCATCTCAATGGAAAGGTGAAAAAGCCAGTGGGGTGGATCAACCCCACCCCTGTGTACTAAATGGAAAATCATTAGCTATCTACTTTATGGCTGTCATGATAAAATGAGATAATGCATTTGAAGTACTTGAGCATAATGCTTGGCCCTTAGGAAGCGATAAGTGAATGGTTAACTGCTATAACAATAACATCAATGTTATCATACCCTTTCTGTCTGTGCAGGGCATAGTTATGTAGGCCTTCTAATCCAGAACAGCAGCCTTTCTAATCTCTGATATTTCCTCAGACTCCATCTAAATTATCTTTCCGAGCATGTCACTCTCTACTCTTTATAGAATCCTCTAAAGAATAAAGTTCTCAAACGTTTGAGCACAGGACAGTCACTCTGTTGTTTGGTAAGATCTACTTTTCCAAGTCCACCTTCCACCATGTGTCTCTACATTTTAACTCTATTGGACCTCTTCATTCAGAAGACACCACAAACTTTCACCCATCTGTCCAGTTACTAATATCCTCTGCATTTTCTGCAGCTGTTTTTCTTAAATTTACGATTCCTCCACTTACAAATGTCTTCTACCCTTGTTACCCCAGTCAGACTTAATCACACCCTCCGTTCTGTACCCATACTCATCTTACTTTTGTTATAACACATCTCACACATCCTTGTATAACAGTTTTGTGCAACTGTACTTCCACACATTTCTCAGAACTGTCTTGCAGGTGACAGAAACCTTATTTGAACTTGCTTGGGAACAAATATGAAGATTAAATTGGAAACATTCTGGGCCACTCAAGTAATTCATAGGACATATCCAGATAGCTCTCTCCCATCTTTTATCAAAAGTAGGTGAAAGTAATCATCTTTCTATATATCCAAACTCCAGAAATAGCAGAGAAAGAAGCATTTGACCTCTAGAAGAAAAATTGCACCCCCATTTAAAAAAAATTGCAAGAATTTCATTTCAGAAAAAAACCTATAGCATAGTTTCTCTGTGTGGGCAAGATTTTCTTTAAGCTGTGAGACATACAGAAATAAATTCACATACCAGAAAACATATCCTTTCTTGTATACTATTTTATTGGTTGTAGCAAACACTCTCATGTAACATCCATCATAAACAAAATAAAGAATAATTCTATCACATTCCAAAACTCTCCATGCCACTTTTTTTTTTTTTTTTTTTTTTTTTTTTGACAAGCAGAGTGGACAGTGAGAGAGAGAGAGAGAGAAAGGTCTTCCTTTTGCCGTTGGTTCACCCTCCAATGGCTGCTGCGGCCGGCACACCGCGCTGATCCGAAGGCAGGAGCCAGGTGCTTCTCCTGGTCTCCCATGGGGTGCAGGGCCCAAGGACCTGGGCCATCCTCCACTGCCTTCCAGGGCCATAGCAGAGAGCTGGCCTGGAAGAGGAGCAACCGGGACAGAATCTGGCGCCCCGACCGGGACCTGAACCTGGTGTGCTGGCGCTGGAAGGTGGAGGATTAGCCTGTTGAGCCACAGTGCCGGCTCCCATGCCACTTTATAAGCAAACTCTTCTTGCAACCCTAGTCCCTGGAAAACACTGACCTATTTTCTGTCACCATAGTTGTGCCTTTTCCAGAATGTCAAAACCAGTCATATAGGGTGTTGCCTTTTGAATCTGATTCCTTTCATTGAGCATAATGTGTTTGAGAGTCAACCTGGTTGTTCCATGCATCCACCTTTCTTATTCTTGCCTTACTGCATTAAGCAGGACTTCTTATGAGATAATGCATAGGAGTGATGTAAGCAGACATCATTGCTTATGTTCCAATCTCAGGGGAGCGTTTAGTTATTCACTAGTAAGTGAATGTTGGAGCTAACATCATATTAGTAATATTAAGTATGATGTTAGCTATAGTGTTTTCTTTATTTTTTTTAACTTTTATTTAGCAAATATAAATTTCCAAAGTACAGCTTATGGATTACAATGGCTTTTCCCCCCCATAACTTTTCCCTCCCAACTTCTGCTCCCTCTCCCATTCCATTAACATCAAGATGCATTTTCAATTATCTTTATATACAGAAGATCAATTTAGTATATACTAAGTAAAGATTTCAACAGTTTGCACCCACACAGAAACACAAAGTGTAAAGTACTGTTTGAGTACTAGTTATAGCATTAATTCACATTGAACAACACATTAAGGACAGAGATCCTACATGAGGAGTAAGTGCACAGTGACTCCTGTTGTTGACTTAACAATTTGACATTCTTCTTTATGGCATCAGTAATCTCCCTAGGTTCTAGTCATGAGTTGCCAAGGCTATGGAAGCCTTTTGAGTTCGCCGACTCCCATCTTATTTTGACAAGCTCATAGTCAAAGTGGAGGTTCACTCCTCCCTTCAGAGGAAGGTACCTCTTTCTTTGATGGCCCGTTCTTTCCACTGGGATCTCACTCACAGAGATCTTTCATTTAGGGTTTTCTTTTTTTTTTTGCCAGGGTGTCTTGGCTTTCCATTAAAATACTCTCATGGGCTCTTCAGTCAGATCTGAATGCCTTAAGGGCTGATTCTGAGGCCAGAGTGCTGTTTAGGACATCTGCCATTCTATGAGTCTGCTGTGTATCCTGCTTAATGGCCAACAGATGCATGAAAAAATGTTCAGGATCACTAGCAATCAGGGAAATGCAAATCAAAACCACAGTGAGGTTTCACCTAACCCTAGTGAGAATGGCTCACATTCAGAAATCTACCAACAACAGATGCTGGAGAGGATGTGGGGAAAAAGGGACACTAACCCACTGTTCGTGGGAATGCAAACTGGTTAAGCCACTATGAAAGTCAGTCTGGAGATTCCTCAGAAATCTGAATATAACCCCACCATACAATCCAGCCATCCCACTCCTTGGAATTTACCCAAAGGAAATTAAATTGGCAAACAAAAAAGCCATCTGCACATTAATGTTTATTGCAGCTCAATTCACAATAGCTGAGACCTGGAATCAACCCAAATGCCCATCAACAGTAGACTGGATAAAGAAATTATGGGACATGTACTCTATAGAATACTATACAGCAGTAAAAAAAAAAAACAATGAAATCCGGTCATTTGCAACAAAATGGAGGAACCTGGAAAACATCATGCTGAGTGAAATAAGCCAGTCCCAGAGGGACAAATATCATATGTTCTCCCTGATTGGTGACAACTAACCGAGCATCAAAAAGGAAACCTGGTGAAGTGAAATGGACACTATGAGAAACAATGACTTGATCAGCCCTTATCATCACTGTTGATGTACAATTTAATACTATATCCCTTTTAGTATTTTTGTTTGTTCTACTTAATACCATTGGTTGAGCTATGTAATTAACACACAATTATTCTTAGGTGTTTAAAGTTAACTGAAAAGTGGTCTCTGTTAAATATAAGAGTGGGAATAAGAGAGGGAGGGGATGTACAATTTGGGACATGCTCAAGCTCACTTGCCCCAAGTGGTGGAGTTAGAAATGTGTCAGGGGATTCCAATACAATCCCATCAAGGTTACATGTACCAATGCCACCTTACTAGTCCAAGTGATCAATTTACGATCACAATAGACCATAATGATAGGTCTAAGAGTCAAAGGGATTATATAAACAAAACTAGTGTCTGCTAATACTAACTGATAGAATAAAAAAGGGAGAGAATGATCCAACATGTTATCTTTTTTTTTAAAGATTTATTTTATTTATTTGAAAGACAAAGTTACAGAGAGAGGTAGAGACAGAGAGAGAGAGGTCTTCCATCTGCTGGTTCACTCCCCAATTGGCCACAACTGCCTGAGCTGCACTAATCTGAAGCCAGGAGCCAGGAGCCTCTGGGTCTCCCACGCAGGTACAGGGGCCCAAGGACTTGGGCCATCTTTTTTTTTTTTTTTTTTTTTTTTTTTTTTTTTTTTTTTTTTTTTTTTTTTTTTTTTTTTTACTGCTATCCCAGGCCGTAGCAGAGAGCTGGATCAGAAGTGGAGCAGCCGGGACTAGAACTGGTGTCCATATAGGATGCCGGCACTTCAGGCCAGGGCATTAACCTGCTATACCACAGCATCGGCCCCAGCTATAGTGTTTTCATGCATGCCTTTTATCAGGTTGATGCAGTCTCCTATTTTTAGTTTGTTGAGAGATTTTGTTTCTATCGTTGTTACTATTAAGCCATGTGTGTATATTGAATTTTGTAAATTCCTTCTTTTTTCACATCTATTCTGACAATTATGTGAGTTTTCTCCATAAGTAGGCTAATTAGGTGAATTACACTGACTTTTTTTTTTTGACAGGCAGAGTGGACAGTGAGAGAGAGAGACAGAGAGAAGGGTCTTCCTTTGCCGTTGGTTCACCCTCCAATGGCCGCCGCGGCCGGCGTGCCGCAGCTGGCGCACCGCGCTGATCCGAAGGCAGGAGCCAGGTGCTTCTCCTGGTCTCCCACGGGGTGCAGGGCCCAAGCACTTGGGACATCCTCCACTGCACTCCCGGGCCACAGCAGAGAGCTGGCCTGGAAGAGGGGCAACCGGGACAGAATCGGTGCCCTGACAGGGACTAGAACCTGGTGTGCCGGTGCCGCAAGGCGGAGGATTAGCCAATTGAGCTGCAGTGCCACTGACTGACTTTTAAAATTTAAGTTCTTTTTCATTTTATTTGAAAGGCAGAGAGAGAAAAAGATAGACATGATAGAGAGATAATAGCCAATAAATACATAGCTATATAGATAATCAGTCTTCCATCAACTGGTTCATACTCCCAATGTCTGCAATTTGCCAGAATGGGACAGGCCAAAGCCAGGGACCAGGAATTCTATGCAGGTTTCCTATGTGTGTGGCAGGGACCTAAGTACTTGAACCACATCTACTATCTCTCAAAGTGTGCATTAGCAGGGGCTAAGTGTTGATTTGGTTTTAAATTTCTGGGATAAATAACACTTGTTCATAACATTTAATCTTTTTTACAAATTGCTACACTATATTTTCTAATGATTTCCTGTAGATTTTAACATATTTTCATGAGATACATTTATTTTTGCTCCTTTTATTTGTAGTATTTTTGTTTGGTTTTTGTAATCAAAGTAAAAATGAGTAAAAAGTTTTATTTTCTGAAAATCTGTATAAACTTGCAATTTGCTTCCTGAAATTTTAGTAGAAATATTTTTTAACTATCAACTCAATTTCTTAATAGATGTAGGACTATTCAGAACATCTATTTATTATTTTAAAAAAATTTTAAGGTATACAAGTTTCATGTATTTCATATATATACAGATTTAGGAAAGGGTGATACTTTCTATCTTCCCCCTCACTACCCCCACCCAGGCTCCAATCCTTCTCCCTCCTCCCTTTCCTATTAACTCTCTTAATTTTTTTTTTTTTAAATCTTTTTGACAGGCAGAGTGGATAGTGAGAGAGAAAGACAGAGAGAAAGGTCTTCCTTTTTGCTGTTGGTTCACCCTCCAATGGCCGCTGCAGCCAGCTCATCGCGCTGATCCGAAGCCAGGAGCCAGGTGCTTCTCCTGGTCTCCCATGTGGGTGCAGGGCCCAAGGACTTGGGCCATCCTCCACTGCCTTCCCGGGCCAGAGCAGAGAGCTGGCCTGGAAGAGGGGCAACTGGGATAGAATCCGGCGCCCCGACCGGGACTAGAACCCGGTGTGCCGGCGCCGCAAGGCAGAGGATTAGCCTGTTAAGCCACGGCACCGGCCAACTCTCTTAATTTTTACAAAGATTTATTTCCAGCTTACTTCATACTCATAAGGTTAGCCCTACACTAAGAAAAGAATTCAACAAATAGTATAAAAAAAAAAAAAAAAAAACACTGTTCCTCAACAGCAGAGACAAGAGCTATAAGCAATAATTGAATCTCAAAATGTCCACTTTACTTCAATACATTACATTTTAGGTACTCTATTAGTTACTCCAGATCAGGGAAAACATATATCTGTCTTTTTGGGACTGGCTTGTTTCACTAAGTATAATGTTTTCCAGCTGTGTCCATTTTGTTGAAAAAAGACAGGATTTCATTTTATTGTACCACTGAGTAGTATTCCATAGTGTATAGATATTATCCATGGATAATTTCTTGATCCACTCTTCAGTTGATGGGCATTTGGATTAATTCCATGTCTTAGCTATTGTGAAATGAGCTACAATAAACATGGGGGTACAGATAATTATTTCATATGCTGATTTCTTTTCCCTTGGGTAATTTCCCAGGAGTAGGACGGCTGGGTCATATGGTAGGTCTATATTCAGATTTCTGAGGTATCTCCTTATTATTTTCCACAGTGGCTTTATCCATTTACATTCCCACCAATAGAGCACCAGGGTACCTTTTTCCCAGCATCCTCATCAGCATTTGTTGTTTGTTGATTCTGTATGAGAGTCATTTTAACTGGGATGAGGTAAAACCTTATTGTACTTCTAATTTACATTTCCCTGATGGCTAGCGATCTTCAGCATTATTTCACTAGTCTGTTGTCCATTTGAGTTTCCTCTCTTGAAAATTTCTGTTGAAGTCCTTTGCCCATTTCTTAACAGGACTGTTTATTTTGTTGTGTGAGTTTCTTGAACTCTTTATAGATACTGAATATTAACCCTTTATCTATTGCATAGTTGGCAAATATTTTCTCCCATTCTGTTGATTGCCTCTTCACTTTGCTGTGTGTGTTTTTTTACGGTGCAGAAGCTTCTCGGCTTGGTGTAATCCCATTTGTCTATTTTTGCTTCAATTGCCTATGCTTCCAGGGTCTTTACCAAGAATCCTTTGCCTATGTCAATGTCTTGCAGAGTTTCCCCAGCATTCTCTAGTAAGTTAATGGTATCAGGTTGTTAGAAGTCAGATGAGTTAATAGGCAGTCCGGGTGGTCCCAGTGGAATTTGGAGTGTAAAATGCTTGCTTCCCCCAAAAGATTATCTTTAGCAAGAACAAGCTGACACCCCTCCTTCCTTCAGAATCTCCAAGTTTACCATGAGGATAGCAAGGGAGTGGTGAAAACAAGTAACCTATCCCACTCTTGTGCTGGTTTTTTGTTTTATCATGAGCAAGCCAGACAGGATTAGGAAACTTTAAAGAAAGGAAACAACACAGACCCATTTTAGGTGTATATACAACCTTTGGGCAGTCAGTTGTGACAAGGGTGCAGAGTCTGTCACAATGTAGCATCTACTCTGCATATCACATGGCTGGAATGAGGGAAAGAGCAAATCATAGGAGAGAGGCTGGGAAGAGAGTGCCAAAAATGTCTACCATTCTCTCCTCTAAATTCTAAAAATGCTGAAGTCATGACACTTGTCATGCTAATCACAATTGGTCCTCATATTTACCCTAAAGAATCAAGTGACATATCCACCATAGAAGGGTTGGATAGTGCCTTTGCTTTGGTTGATTATAGACTACTTCCCCTTTGCCCTTTCTTGTTTTGTTACCTTGCTCAGTACCTTCAAAAAGTTCATGGAAAATAAGCATTATCTTTTATTCTCTTTTTGATGATCTTTCTGAAGTCTCCTCATAGATGTTAATCCTCACAGCATTTTCTAGTCTACTTCCCACATATCACTCTCCATCTTAAAGTGTGCTTCTCAGGACTTCATTTGCAACAGGATTGCTTTTAAGAATCTATCAATCTCTCTCTCTCTCTCTCTCTCTCTCTCTCTCTACCTGTCTATCTATATGGCTATGTTTAGACCTGGATTGAGTTTCCAGCTCCTATCTTTGTTTCAGTCCAGCTTCAGTTATTACAAGCACTGGGGGAGTGAACCAGCAGATGAGAGTTCTCATTCTCTGTCTCTCTCTCTGTCTCTCAAATAAATAAATGGGTAAACACATTTAAAAAAAAAAAAACTTAGGCTTGGATATCTTTGTAATTTACTTAAGGTCATATGATGATTACATGAAAAAACTAGTGTTAAATCCTTGACTGTAGTCACACAATTTTATTTTTCACCATCTTGAGAAATTTCAGGGCATCTCCTTGTTCCTGTATTTTGTGCTTAGTGCTATCTTACATTATTTAATTTAATCCCCAGAAGAAACTTTTTAAAGAAATACAATATCCTCATTTTACAATGATACAACTGAGACTTAGGTAACTTTCCATAGGTGGTATAAGAGTGAAAATTTTAATCAGTTGTCTTTTTATAGAGCCAATTTTACAGCAATATTATAAACACACATTAAAACTGTTTTATGTGTAATACATTTCATTAATTTTCCTACATATTACAGATCTATACAACAGGAATGCCACACAAAATCTGAAAAGCTGAACTCATTCCAAATGGTTGCTTCATTAACTTGGGTAAAAACATTTGTTGAGTGCTTAGTAGGTGTCAAGAGCCTCAGAAAGGACCAAGAAAGATCAGATATCTACCTGTAAGAAAGCTAGTCTGGCAGTGATACAGCTATTAAGTTAGTTAGTAAATTTTAGCTTAAAACATGCCATATTTCATAATTTTACATCAAATTATGGTTTTAAAAAAGATATTTGACAGCAGGACCTACAATAGAATCAGGTAGTTAGGGAAGACTTCTTCAGAGAGCAACAGGCTGAAATCCAAAGATGAGTCTAAGCAAGTCCATTAAAAGATGGAGTGTCATGTTTGATGCGTGTAAAGGGGATGCAAGAGAAAGCTCTCTATCTCCGTGAACAGCAATCGTGTACCAGTGTTCTAGGTAGCATGGACTACTCTTGCTTTCATCTGTTCTGTTTTGAGAATATTTGACCTGATTTGTACCTTGTACAGTTATTCTCCTTGATGAATGGAAGTGGCATGTTGGTAGTAGTTTTCATTTTCTCTCTAGCACAGGCAATCATTTCTGTGGAGTGACTTGGAAGAAAACACTAAAAGTAGTCTTTGTTCTACTCTCTTGCTGAATTGACCAACACACACGGCTACAGAATACACCCCACTCAGTGTCTTTATTCATTTAAGTGATTATTACCCTCCATGACCCTTGTTTGCAAAAACAAATCCTTCTAGGAATAACTACAAATGAACTCCCTAAATCAGTCTCAATAGTTTAATCACAGTTTCTGTTTTGCTCATGACCAAGGATAACATGAAGCAGCAACTTATCCTCAACTTTTGAAAGGTCGTAAGTCCCTGACACAGCCCGAGTCTCAGAATATGGTTGCTATGGTCTGAATGTTTGTGCACCCCAAAATTCATATGTCAAAACTTAACCTCCAAGGTGATGGTATTTAGGAGTTGAGACCTTTAGGCAGAACTCTCATGAGTGGTTTAAGTGACCTTATAGAAGGGATACCAGTGAACTGGCTTTCCCCTTCCACCATGTGAGAATACATAGAAAGTTTCATCTATAACCCAGGAAGTGGGCATTTGCCAGACACTGAATAATGTTGGATTTCCCAGAACTGGGAGTGGATTTCTATGGTTTATAAACCACCAAGTTGGCCGGCGCTGCGGCTCACTTGGCTAATCCTCCGCCTGCAGTGCCGGCACCATGGGTTCTAGTCCCAGTTGGGGCGCCGGGTGCTAGTCCCAGTTGCTCCTCTTCCAGTCCAGCTCTCTGCTGTGGCCCAGGAGGGCAGTGGAGGATGGCCCAAGTGCTTGGGTCCCTGCACCCGCATGGGAGACCAGGAGAAGCACTTGGCTCCTGGCTTCACATCGGCGCAGCGCCGTCTGTGGCGGCCATTAGGGGAGTGAACCAACGGAAGGAAGACCTTTCTCTCTGTCTCTATCTCACTGTCTATAACTCTCTCTCTGTCTCTCTCTCTCTCTGTCACTAACTCTGCCTGTCAAAAATAAATAAATAAATAAACCACCAACTTGAAGATTTATTTGAAAGGCAGAGTTTCACACACACACACACATACACACAAAGAGAGAGAGAGAGATCTTCCATCCACTGCTTCATTCTCCAGATGGCCACAATAGCCAGGGCTGGGCCATCCCGAAGCCAGGAGCCAGTAGCTTCATATAGGTTTCACATGTGGATGCAGGGGCCCAAATACTTGGGCCATCTTCTGCTGCTTTTCCCAGGCCCTTAGCAGGGAGCTAGTTAGCAGAAGGATTGGAAGTGCAGCAGCCAGGACACAAACTGGTGCCATATGGGATGCTAGTATCACATGTGGCAGCTTTACCTGCTACACCAGGTACTGCCGGCCCCCAGTGATATTTTGTTATAGCAGCCTAAATCAAGACACCAGATCTCCCCATCTGTGCCTGTGAATGCTTCACTACTGCCTTTGGTACTCCATATCACATGGAAAGATGTAGGGCAGTGTTTAAATCATGATAATAGTGCTCTCTGTTCTCCTGGAAGAGTAGCCAGTCACCCCAAAGTCAACCAAGCAACCTACACATCTACAAACAGCTTCTCCTCGAGTCACTCAACCCCATGCCAAACCTCAGTTTAGGCCTACCTCATGAGAAAGGCCATTTGCCTAAGATAGTCTTGACCTTAAAACTGAAAATTTCACATCCAGGAGACTAAGTTTCTACCAACACAGAATAATTTGTCACCAAATATTCCTCTCCAGTCTGTGGAGGGTTGCCCAAGGACACTACGAAAGTCCCAATGCTAAAGGCAGTGTAGCCTCCCCAGCTCCACCCACAAATGCAAATTACCTTCATGGAAAACCCTGTTGGATCATGAGAACAACTCACCCTAACTGGAAAACAAGTGTGCTTCTTTGGGTTGAAGTCTGTAGCAGTTCAGATTTTAGCTGTCTTTCCTGTCCAGTGTTCCCTTGTAACATGTTCAATAAATCTAACTCTGCTCATTTTACCTGACTGCTCTGGTGAATTCTTTCACCAACTGCAATATAGGTCTCAATGGATCCTTTCCTGTGGCACAGCCCATGAGGGGGTCCTAATTTGTCACTTGATGTACACAGATTTAAATTCACTATTTGGTTTCAACAGTGATTGTTTCAACTTCATAATGCTTGATTTCACAGAAATGCAAACATTTCTGCCTCTTTTTTTCACATGGGCTTAAGACTGTGTGTAGTGCTCAATATTTGTTAATTTAGGCAAATGAATACTAGGAATCAATAAAAATTTTAAAAAAAGAATCAATAGTTAGAGCTCTTTTCATTGTGAGCTTTTTGAATATGCTCCACTGCTTGTCCCACCTTGAGTGTGATATGGGGCTCACATTATGGCTTGAGCTCACAGAACCAGGATGTAATCAGCAATCTTCCATGGAGGAGCTCACCCAGCAGTGTTTACCTGATAGCAAAGCCCATCATAAGGTCTCAAGCCAAGTGTCACAGCATTTGTAACTGCTACACAAACTATCATCTGTTATTTGGTATTTGCATTAACAATTCCAAATTCTTTCCTCCTGTAGTTGCTGCTTAGAAAGAAAGCAATGACCTCATCCTGAGCTCCTATTCTGAAATCAGTCATAATGACTAAAGCCCCTTGTTTTATCTGCAACAGAAAGAAATCAGATGACCTTTGCTCTGACCTCTGACTTGATATTTACAAAAGCTAATTGTGGGGTGGACCAACTCTCTTTTATCACTCAGAAACATTCGGTTAAGGTCTACTCTTTAGTTTAAAAAAGAAGTCATTCAGGGGGCTGCTTAAGACTGTATAGAGTTTGATGAAATCTAGAAAGGTACAATTAATTTGGAATTTTGGTCATCAACATTGATTTTCTGAAAGCCAATCAAGTAAAACATAGAGGCGATATAAGGCAGCCATTAAAATCAGTGTTTCACTAACAAAGCAGAATCAATTATCTAGTGCTCTGGTGGGTAGAGGTCATAGAGATACACAGTCTGACAGCTTCAGCATTAAACCTCTCTCAGTTTCCACCACCACGCCCTCTGCTACTGTGTCAGCAAGAAAAGAACTGCAGGCAATTGAACATTACTTTAACTCCAAGGGTAACTTAGCTAATAAAGACAATGCTCCCAAGATAGATTGCAGGCATGTATCCACATAATGCACACAGCCAATTTGTCTCTAATATAATCTTTGTGCTTACAAATACAGGTTTAAAGGGGTAAAAATTCAGAAGAGGGAAAAAAAAAGGATCAGATAATTAAAGCAATAACGGAGACACCCAGCTTCCCTCTTCTCCTCAGGCTTCCCCTGTCCATCTTTTTCTCAGGGCAAAAGTAAAGGTCTGATTCCTTTTGTTCATTCCGGCCACCGCCCTTTAGCAATCTCAGTCTGAGCAAGACTGCCACGCCCAAACAAGGGACAAAGGCAGAAACAAGAGGAACTCTGGGCACTGAGACAGTCCGACTTTATTTATAGATGAGTCATAAATTGGTCTCAGTGACAAGAAAACGCAAAGCAGTAGCTATCTCCATAAACAAAATAATTAAAATATGTTTGTTCTAAAATGCTATCTGATGCAAGTGTTCTTTTCCTAGAAAGAAAGGGTTGTAGCCAAAGTGTTATCTGGTTTTCAGAAAAAGGGTGAATGCTGCCCCCTCTTGACTAAGAGCTGCATATACACCCTACAGCCATAACCCTGAAACCTAATGCAGGGGGACTCGCGCTGAGAATAAAGATCCTATTTCTGTGATGAGAAATCCGATTACATCTTGGAAACTGGAAGATAAAAGGGGACCAGAGTTTATCTGTGAAATTCAGTGAGACATTTCTGCCTTCCTGGAAATCCATGATCCTTTATGCAGTCTCCTGCATCATCTTAGTTGTGCTTCTTTATTCTGTATGGAACAATCATTTGAATTTACTACTGTTTTCTCTTGGTGATAGACTCCTTCAGAGTCTGGGACATGTCTTTGTTTGCCTACATAATTGTCATTATACATACAAAGACTTGTGCATAGTGGGTGCTCAAAAATAGATGCTTACTAAAAGCAAATATGTAGCTGATATCATCATAGTCTGTAGGTTTGGGTAGTTCTCTCTAAGGACATTTAATGAATCCATATGGGGTTTAAAGTCAAGACAATTCACATAATTGTTGTTATAACTTTAATCTAGAAACTCTAAGCTTTTGAGCATAATCCTTGGCATATCCTTTACACAGGATATGCATCTACTACTGAATCATCATGTTATATATATATTAAGACACAATAGACAAAAAATAACGGGGCCATCAAAGAAGGAGGTACCTTTCTCTGAAGGGAGGAGAGAACTTCCACTTTGACTGTGACCCTATCGGAATAAGATCAAAGTCAGCGAACTCTAAAGGCTTCCATAGCCCTGGCAACTCATGACTAGAGCCTAGGGAGATTACTGACGCCATGAACAAGAGTGTCAAATTGTTAAGTCAGCAACAGAAGTCACTGTGTACTTACATCCCATGTGGGATCTGTCCTTAATGTGTTGTCTAATGTGCAGTGATGCTATAACTAGTATTGAAACAGTATTTTTACACTTTGTGTTTCTGCGTGGGTACAAACTGATGAGATCTTTACTAATTATATACTGAATCGATCTTCTGTATATAAAGATAATTAGAAATGAAAAAAAAAAACCTGGTGTTAAATTGGAAATGGCATAGAAAATTAATTAATTTTTAAAAAACTATTATGTAGGATCTCTGTCTTTAATGTGCTGTACACTCTTATTTAATGCTATAACTAGTACTCCAACAGTATTTTTTTTTCACTTTGTGTTGCTATATGGGGGCAAACTGTTGAAATCGTTACCTAATATATACTAAACTGATCTTTTGTATATAAAGAGAATTGAAAATGAATCATGATGTGATTGGAAGGGGAGAGGGAGCGGGAAAGGGGAGGGTTGTGGGTGGGAGGGAAGTTTTGGGAGGGGGAAGCCACTGTAACCCATAAGCTGTACTTTGGAAATTTATATTCATTAAATAAAAGTTTAATTAAAAAAAATCAAACAGGATGAAAAATTTAGTTACACTGCATACAAGCTTTATGCTGATTGAAAGAAACAAATGCATTGTGTATAATTCCATTGATATAAAATTCACCATCAGGGGCAGGATGTTTAATGCAGTAGCTAAAACTTCTCTTGGGATGCTCACATTCCATATTACAGTGCCTGGATTCAAGTCCTGGCTTCACTTCCATTTCCAGATTCCTGCTAATACATGCCCTGAGGAGAAGCAGATGATGGCTCAAGTACCTTGGTTCCTGCCACCCACATGGGAGACCTGGACTGAGTTCCAGGCTCTTGGCTTTGGCCTGGCCCAGTCCCAGCTGTTGTGGGCATTTGGTGAGTGTCTCTCTCTTTCTCTTTCTGCCTTTCAAATAAAGTTAAAATAGTTAAGTATTTTTAAAGTGCAATGTCAAGCAAACTGATGTTTTGGAGGTCAGAATAGTGATTACCTCTGGAAGTGTATTGCTTAGAATGAAGAACATGAGTGACTTCTAGAATGCTATTAATATTTTATTTGTTGATGTTGGCTACATAGGCAAGTTCAATTTGTGAAAACTCATTCAGTTTTATGCACTTACAATATGTGCACTTGTTTGTATGGATTATACTTTGTTAAAAAACTTAAGTAATATATTTCTCAAACCCAAGGAAACTGACTTGCATTTTCCTGGATGGCATGTTCTCCATATTAGGTGTATCTGCTTCGATTTATGAAGCTAATCAAACTCTTTCAGTTACTGGTCAGATAGGAAGACACCTTCAACATGTGGAATTCTCTAGAAGGATTGCCTATCAGTTCCCAGTTTCTATAGCAACAACAGGACATCTATGTTCTTTGGGAAAAAAAAAAAGTTCATCTTTCTGCCTCTCTCAGGTCGGTAATAGTCTAATGCTCACTTAGAAAAGTTGTCTCATGTATGTAATCTTACCTTCTGGTACAAAGGAAAGCATTTTCACAATGGAGGACATCATGTTTGTCTCTCTCTCTCTGCCTTATATTTTTTATTTGTAAAATGGCCATGTGAGACCTTGTGAGGGGATTCGCTACATCAAAATGTGAAGAGGACAGGACCTGGCAACTTCTTGGTCCTTAATCATTTTTAATGATTAGGGAAAATGTCTTACTCTGGGAGTTAGAAGATACACATTGTAGACCTGGCCTGTCAGTCATTATGACAAAAACTAAATTGTGTCACCGAATCTCTCTGTTTTAATTACCTCAACTGTAAAATGATCAGACAGCTTTTAAGTCACAAAGATAGGCACTTAGATATGAATAAAGACTCAAAGATGAATACGAGAAGTCTGCCAGGCAGGGAATGAAGGTTCACTTTATCCCTGCTGCATGATTAGAGTTTTATGATTTGCTGGTCTGTTACTTCCTTGGCTTTCCACTTTATTACTACAATTTCCTGTGACAGTACCATTTCCTGCTCCCACCACCACCTTCCTTTTACCTTGCTTAACCACATTGTGTTGTTGGACAATGAAGTTTTAAGGAAAGGATCTGAGGTGTCCTTTGTGACTGACTGGTTATCTCTACTAACAGGATGTGTCCTCTGACACACTGGATGAAAATTTTGGTTGTAAGAGCAAACAAAAACGATTTGGCTTGTGTTGAAAGGTGCAACAAGGAGATGATATTTTTAAAGGAAGGATATCAGTTATTAGCTTTCCAAAAGCAAAGTAGAACAGTACAAACCAGTTGACATTTAAAAAAAAAAAAGGAACCAGAGATGATGCTATTGAAGAAAACTCCATGGAATATTTTAAGCAGAAGAAAGTCTAGCTAGAAAAACAGGAGATTATATCTCAAGTATTAATCTACTTTTAGAGAATAATCAAGCCTTCAAAGCATGGAGGAACCCTGAGAATAATAGATGGAGAGAGCTCCAGAAAATACACTGATATCCAAACTCAACACTTAATCATAATGAATATGTAAAAAGAAATAAAGGCAGTTGGATATGTAAAGATTTCACATGTCATTTAAAACTCTGGGACAACTGAATAGAACTAAAAAAGAAACAAAACTATAAAATTATTGATATTCAATCTTTCATACTTGTTAATATTTGTAAGGGAATAACTGAGTAAAGGAACGGTGTTTGGGGCAGGGTTAAGATGCTGCTTGGGTTGCCCACATCCAATATTGGAGTGCCTTGAGTTTGAGTCCTGGCTGTGCTCCCAATTGCAGCTTCCCACTAATGCACATACTGGGAGACCCAAGTAGTTGGGTCCCTGTCACCCCTGTGGGAGACCTGGATTGAGTTCATAGATCTAGGCTTCAGTATGGCCCAGCACAGGCTTTTGTGGGCATTTGGGGAGCAAACCAGCAAACAAGAGCACTCTCTCTCCCTCTCTCTCTCTTTTTTAGTTCCTATGTGTTTCTAATTTTAAAAAAAGTACAGGAAGAACTGAGTAAAACTAAGTTTAGCCTATGGTAGTAATACAGTGGTGGATGATTATAATTGCAAATAAAAAGTATGAGGATAAGAAGAAAATGAGGAATTAGAGCCAGGTTTCAAAGACAAGTAAGGACAACAGAGAGATGTAATCCTTGAATAAAATAATAGATTACAACAACAAAAATCAGGTATCCTTATTTGTGAAAGGCTGAGAGGCCAATGCAAAAGCCAGACCTGTGCATGAGAGGGCCAAGGTTGGGGGAGTGAGGCTAACTTACAGTCTGAGATAGTTATTCCAAGCTTACTTTGGAGAATCCACCATATGAATATTACCTAGATGAATGTCCAGAAAGTTTTTTTTAACAAATGATGATTTTTTTTTAGAGAAATTGTCTTTGGCTTTGTCAAGTAAGGCAAAGTTTTTCTGGCTGGTGGGAAAATTCAACAACTCTTAAAGCTATATACTCCAGCAGGCACCGCGGCTCACTAGGCTAATCCTCTGCTTGCGGCGCCAGCACACTGGGTTCTAGTCCCGGTCAGGGTGCCGGATTCTGTCCCGGTTGCTCCTCTTCCAGGCCAGCTCTCTGCTGTGGCCCGGGAAGGCAGTGGAGGATGGCCCAAGTCCTTGGGCCCTGCACCCGCATGGGAGGCCAGGAGAAGCACCTGGCTCCTGGCTTCCGATCAGCGTGATGCGCAGGCTGCAGCAGCCATTGAGGGGTGAACCAACGGAAGGAAGACTTTTCTCTCTGTCTCTCTCTCTCTTGCTGTCCACTCTGCCTGTCAAAAAAAAAAAAAGCTATATACTCCACTGAAGTCCTGTGGGGAGGCAGTGACACAGGGTTCCTGACTGCTCTGAATGCAAATAGAATGCTCTATCAGGTGAAATATTCCCCTAACTCCATGCTTCTAAAACTGTTGGAAAGATGAGTCACCTTGGGATATTGCTAAAATGCAGATTCTGATTCACCAAGTCTGGAGTCTAAGACTCTTCATTTCTAAAAAGCTCCTGAAGTTCACACCCAGGTAATCCCTATACTCTCTGTATGTCTCCATCTTTCTCTGTCTTACAAATAAATTAAAAATAATAAGTAAATAAAAATTAGAAGAAAGAAATGTTAACTGTATGAGACATATGCTAGATCTTCATTAATTCTAGCTAGAGATTGAGTTGTTCATTTAATAAAACAAAGATAACTACATCTAATTCCAGCCCTCCAGAAGTCCATTGTCTACTTGAACAGATATTACATTGTAGCTGTCCACATGATGAGGGACTATGTAGAGGGATGGTTATCATGCTTTGAAGAACAGAAATAGTCTGAACTAGAAGCAATGAGAAAGAAGCAAAGTGGAAACAGCCTGTACAAAAGAGCAGAAGCCAGGCAAGTAGTTTAGTGTTGCTGGAGTGCAGAATTTATTTAAAAGAACCATGGAAATTAGGTAACCTAGGTAGATGGAGGTCTCCAAAGGCTTATCCTTATCCATAGCATTTGGACATTATCCAACAAACAATTATCAAGCCATTGAAGAGAAAAAAATGACATAATTTTATTTTTGTGTTAAAAAGAAATTCTTTCTACAAAATAGAGAATAGGTTATAAATATTGTTGGAGCTAGTGGTGGGGAAACTATTAAAATAGTCACCCGAGAGAATAATGAAAGAATGAATTTAGTGGCTGCAGTAATAAAGAGGGAAGTGAAACTATTAGATATGAACATAAACAGGTTGCTAGAGTACTAACCAAAGTATGAGATGAGGTATTCAACAAAGAGCTCTTCAGGTAAAGAAGGGTGATTCCTATTATCCAAAAACCAAGTTACACAGGGTCATATAGTTTACTTTGTGTCAGTGATGCAGTCATCAGTTCTGGAAAGGACAGTTGCAGACTAATACATAAAATGAAGTTTACAGTAAAAGAGCTACAAATGTCACATGCTATCTTGGCATCTAACAAAGAGTAAGATGAAAGAAGCAAGCATTTTCTGCAATCAAGAACAAAGAAATTCTTTATCTTAAGTAAAGCAGGTGAAAATCCACTTAAGAACAAATTGTGTAGAGAAATAATGAGAGCCTGAATTAACTATCAAGCATTGGAAAGTCTGGAGAGGAGCTCAGAGAAAAGTGTTAACGCATAATAGATGCTTCCCAGGCTCCATTGACCCAAATAGACATTTTTTTAAAAAAATAAAGTGTATGGTTCATTGCAGCAACCAAAAACTACCCTCATTATCCCCATCTGTGAAAGTCTTTTCTAGTTCCCTTCCAGAGGGTCTCAGAAATAGTTTCTGAACAATACCTTTAAATTCACTATTTGTGGATATGAGCCAAGCAACCCCATGCCCTAGCAACATCATGGCTCCTTCCTTTTCTTTTCACACTGCCTTCCTCAGCCTTAGTCTGTGTTACCAGTACTGCTCCTATATTCATCCCACCACTGCCATTCCAGCTATGCTATCAGAAGCCAACCCCTTTCCCAGGCACTTTTAGGCATTGCTGTCCTCCTTGCCACTGCTCAGAGACCCTAGAACACATCCACCAATCACAACTGCATAGGAAATGGGTGGAGTCCCTGCCTCCTGCCACATATGTAGGTTTTTGCACACATGTCTCTGTCACAATGCTGTTTCCATTTGCATCATCTTCTTTTGTTTCCCATTCTCACTAGCAAAGGTTTGCTTCTACCCTTATCCATGTTTTTCTTGCCGTCTGACTTCAGATTCAGTCCCCAGTCTCATCACTGGATCCTGGCTACATAGCAAAATTCCCCTCACATTCCTCTCACTACAACTGATCCTGCTACAGCAGAGGCATTGGGAAGAGAACCAAGTATCCAAACAAAGTCAATTAAATGCATTTAAAAGAAAAAAAATATTATCCAAAAGAAATGATGGACAACAGACTGAATCTACTTGGTATAGAATACTATATACATAATGCTATATAAGCCAAAAGTAGCTCTGGTCGTAAGTGCATCTAAAAAGAGGGAGCAGCTACTTTTTCAAAATCTAATGACATCTAAATGGCCAAAACAACATCCTTTCTTGCTACCTTGGCTTTTGTGATATTGGGCTTTTCTAGTTCTTCTGTATAATACCAAATTACCACAAATTATGAGCTCAAAACACTCATTTATTATCTCACAATGAATGGATCAGAAATATGGACTCTCTCTATTCAGGAACTCACAAGGCAGAACTCAAGGTATTTTCAGGGCTCTTATTTGAATCTCTGGGGAAGGTTCTGCTTTAACCTCATTCCAGTTGATAGAATTCAATTCTTTGCGGTTATAGGGACTCATTTTCCTGTTTCCTTGGCACATGATTTCTTACATTTTTAAGACTTCAAGGCATTTTTAATCCTTCTTAGTCTTTGAATGTCTGACTTCTCCTATTGCCTGATAGAGAACGACCTTTACTTTTCAGGACTCATTTGATTAGATTAGGTCTACCTGGATAATATAGGCTAAGCTCTCTATTTAAGATCAGCTGCTTAGTAAATTTCATTATTGTTTAGAATCCCCCTTTTTCCACCTAATATAAAATATTCAAGAGTAATCCCAGGAAGTGAACATCATGGGGGCCAGATTTCTGCCCAATACATTCTACATCACTGCAGCACCTCCTTGGAATCAACTGAAGTGTTAGTTCTTTTCTATCTGTACTCAGGTTTTTAACCTTGATGGCATATTATGATCACCTGGATAGCATTTAAAAATTGATACCCAGTCATCAAGACTGAGTATAGAATCTATGGAGAGTAGGAACTTCTTCTGCAGTTTTTGAAAGCTCTCCAGTTGCTTTTCATGGCTACCAAAAATGAAAACCTTTGGTCATCATTGTTTTTGGACCAGTCCCTCAAATGATGGATGTACTCTATTCATCACCTCTATAATATGGATTCTCCAATCTGCATCTTCATCTCTAATTCTTCTTGTTGTATTCAAGATTCAAATCTCCAAAATGTCTGCTGATGAGAAAATCAGCCCCTCTGTGATCATCAGATCTTCATGTCAGGGCCACCTTTGTGGTGTAGCACATAAAGCTGCTGCCTGTAATGCCTGCATCCAATATAGGCACAAGTTCATGTCCTGGATGCTCTATTTCCAATCCAGCTTCCTGCTAATGGCCTGGGAAAACACTGAAAGATGGCCCAAGTGTTGGGCCCCTGTACCCACGTGGGAGACCTAGATGAAGCTCCTGGCTCCTGGCTTCCCCCTGGTCCAGTACTCACCATTGCAGCCATCTAGGGAGTGACCCAGTAGATGAAAGATTCTCTACCCCCCCCACCCCTTTCTCTCTCTCTATTCCTGTCTCTCCCTCTAACTCTATAAAAATAAATAAATAAATCTTAATAAAATCTTTGTGTCATATGTTCTAAAAACAATAAAAGCTATAAAAGGTTGTTAATATTTTTACAATCCTAGGAAACCGCTACATCTCCTTTCTTGGAGCAAAATATTTTTTACTTCACATGACCACTTTTGAAGGTATGTTATCAGCATCCTTTTCAAAAAGACTTTTGATGTTTGCTAATTTATAACAAAGTCTTTTTTTTTTTCTCCCTTTCTGAATCATCACTCAGTTTCCTATTCCCAAGTGATTGTGGTTCACAAGAACTTTCCTCTTTCTCACCACAAAGCATTTCTCAAAGGTCTTAGTAATAGCTTTGTTTAAAAGAAAGCATGTAATTTTGATGGGTTCTGGAACTAGGATGTGATAGTCCCCAGCTTTTGGCTATAAACATGCCTTTTCTTCCTTGCTGCCATTCCAGCCTTATAAACAATAGTCTTTATTTAAAATCTTGAGTATGTGTTTTCCCCATAACAATCTAGAACAATTAATAGAAATGTCCTGTGGCTTCGAAATCAACATATCTGAAACAGAGTTACCATTAGTATGTGGATTGCTCAATTGTCAACCGGGATTCATGACTATGAGATTTTTGCCAAAGTTTAACCTGGTGAAGAGCTCTCAGTTGAGTCTCTCTATTTATCCGTGATATATATATATATATATATATATATGATATATATATATCATATATATATATGAATCCATTATTGTTGACATTTGGCCAAATGTTGACATGTAGGTCAAATGTCAACAATAATGGATTCCTTAGAATGAAGCTAAGAAAAAATAGAACACATTCCAAGGAGCATTGGTTTACATAGTACTTTAGTTCACAATTCAATAAACCCATCCCATTCTAAATTAAGCTGCCTTTTGTTTTTGGTACCACATGTGGTAGAAAGAAAATGTCTGATTCTACATCCACAAATATGCTTTTATTAGATTCCAATTGTGCTTAAAATATAAACTTCTTACCACAGTCACAATGCTCTGCAAGGATAGGTTCCCTGCCTATGTCTCCCGCAATATTTAGAGCCATTATTACCCTTATTGCATCCTAACCACATTGACCCTTAAGCTTTTATTACACAACTGGGCTCTCTTCTATGCTGCTCTTTCTGCCTAGATTCCTTCTGCTTTTTTCTTTTGTCTTGTTAATTTGTAAAATCCTTCAGGCCTTATCTTAGCAACACTTCAAAGAGGTTTGCCTTAGCCCCTTCCTACAAAATCAAGTTAGGAGAATCACACTGCTTTTCTAATGGACCCTGCTTTGACCACATAGAACATTCACTATTTTAACTATTATAATTATTAATATTTAATGTGTGTTGAATATATTCATTAGCTGTGAGAAATTAGGACTTTTTGTTTTTCTTTTAGTACAGTGCTTCATATATTTCCTAGTATTAAGTACTCTGTGTGTTGAATGAATAAATAAATGCATGCATGAAACCTACAAGCTAGAAGGGAATGGCGAGACATAGCCCAGGTACTGAGAGAAAAACTGCCAGCCCAGAATACTATATCCTGCAAAGCTCTCATTTGTGAATGAAGGTGAAATTAAGACTTTTCATAGCAAACAGAAACTGAAAGAATTTGTTGCCACTCATCCTGCCCTGCAAAAGATGCTTAAAGATGTGTTACACACAGAAACACAGAAACATGGTCACCAATATGAAAGAAGGTAAAGGAAGGAAACCTCACAGCAAAAGATCACAGGAAGCTCAACTTCTCTTTGACATAGAATTAAACTCTGATGCTCTGTTAAAGCAATGTGTTAAAGTAATCTATTATGTTCTCTTGATGTCTGTTACCAGACTTTAAGTTTCTATAATGGAAAATGCTATTAATACAAATGTTTGAGAATTAAAAAGTCTAATGATCTTGTGTTACTAGACATGATAGTTATCTTAATGAGAAAGCCCCAGAGGCCTAAAGGGTTAAATACCTGTAAAATCCTACAGGTGCTTTCAAAAATACTGTGAAGTAAGCAAGTGCCTCTTGTTGGTTGATGAGTTTATAATTTTAAACATGGCGACTTAAAGTCTTTTGTCATCCACAGTTATATATGATCTGCTGCTCATAAAACTAAAGCGTTGTTGGTTCTGTGTTTAGCTGTCCTCCTATAGGTTCCTATGGACTTTTTCCAGCCACTTTTATTGTATTCAGTACTTTGGGATGGCTCTGTAAACAGATGAAGCCAATAATGTATTAACAGTACCAACTGAGAGAAAGTATGGTTAACTGAGGTTACTAAAAAGAAAAAGCAATTCAAATCAATTGGCAATCTACAAAAAGAGTTAAAGATTTTAAAAGCTATTATTAAAATTGCTATATTGGTCTATTATGCTATATTATATGTGTGTACATATTGAATGAATAAACATCTTAAAACATTTTTTGAACAATTAGGGTCATGTAGCATGATGAAGTTCTTGTTGTACTCACTTCAATCTTTGGTCATAAAAGGAGAAAGCCTGAATCACAGTACAGTGTGTCTACTGAATAAATTCTATAAATATGATATTCCAGGGGTAGATATTCTTTTTATCAGTAACCAGATTTTGCATATGCTGTTTGTCTTGTAATAAAGTATTGGTTATTGTCACCTGATCAAATCCATGGCCCTATTTTGTGGAAAATACTCCTGAAATCCAATTCATTTTTCTCCTTCCCCCACTGTCTTCATTTACAAGAGTACACATTGCCTTCCAAATTGCTCTTAATTCTTTCATTAGCAGTGATAGTTTGTGAGGAGAGTGATTTCGTGAAATTCAGTACTAAAGTATCATTTTCCTCCCTGGAGAACAATTTAACAGTTGTATCAAAATTAGAAAAGCACATGCCCTTTGACCAAGGAACTCCACTGATGAACACTATATTGTCTTAGCTACCAATTAATCTCATTCATGTTATTAAGTTTACCCTTTGCTCTTGTCCTAATTCATTCATGTCTCATAGGCACCCTGGAATTATCTTTGTAGGAACTCAATTAGCAGTCTGTTTCTACAACAAATGTCCATCCTTGCCCTCTCTATCATTTCATTTTTGTTAATGTTGGTAGTAAATTAGTGAGACTGGATTCACAATAACAGGATTCCACTCCTATCCTCTTCAAGTGAGAAAATTCCCAAGTGGAACAAGAATTTACTGGATTCAAATCTCTTAATTAATCTTAAGTTATTTATTAGCAATAATAATGCCTCTGAATATTTAAGTTTCTAACTCCCAAAGAAAACAAAATGGCTTCATTTGAATTAAGGGATTCTTAGTCCTTTCATAAATTATATTTATTCTGCAGATTTTCAAGTAGAAATACTATCTCTATTATGACTATCCCACTTGTGATAAACTAACTACAAAGGAAAATCATGGACTTTCAGGATTTTTCATTATAACCATATGTAGCCATTACTTCCACCAGTGTTCTACTTCCTGACCCAGAACATAGAATTGTCTAAGTGAATTGTGTACAATTCCATGAAAAAAAGTAATATTCACAATTATCTTCATCATCTCATTCTCAACTCCAGGTATGTGTCCTAACATATATGAACTCTAGGTTCAAGTATGCTGTGCTGTCAATAGTAGAAATAGACAAAATAAAAGACAGCCAGGACAGCAGAATTGGGGTTAAGGGAACCAGCTCATCAATGGGGAGGATCCTAATATAGGAGTATAAATTTGAGCCCATTTTAGGCTTATGCTGATACTCATGAGATTCTATGTAAGAAGGTAGGGCATTATAAGAAGGGTCTCCGGACAGTAGCTTTACTAATTAATAGGTATACATGAATATTTTGGCTATAGTTAGGTTAGTCCAGTTTGAAAGGAACCTGAAATAAGGTCCAGCATCCAGGGAAAGCAGATTAATAGAAAAAAGGAAGAAGATCAGAGCACCAGATAAATAGGATAGAGGCTATATTCCCCACAGGAAGCTAAACTGTATGCCAGAAGGGAAGCAGGAACTGTGACACTTGGACCAGTTTTATATATATATATGACACTACTGGGCAAATTGCCCCAGTACTGCAGAAGCAGGTGACAAAAGGGTTTGTCTAGGACACTAAAACTCAGAATGGAAGGCATAGACTATTTCTAGACCCTATCCACTTATAAATTTGAGCAATTTGAATACAGAGAAGTTTAATTTCCATTAGTTCAGTGAGTTAAACGTGGAACTAACAGGAGAAATATAGTTGTTTATTGCATCTGGATAGGGCCAGGAACAAATAAAAACTATATTGATATTTATATGTATATATAGGAATATATACATATATTATAGATATATAACATCTATATATAATATATAAAATTATATATATATAAAATATATAAATATATCACTGAGCAAGCAAGAGTCAAAGAACAAGGAGATAATTGCATGCCTTTAGAACAGCAATGCTCATTGATAAAACCCATAAAAACTAGGTTTGCCCAGTGACAGAGGTATGCAGAAAAGTTCTTAAAAACCAGAATCCTTGTTCAATTTATATTCTTTTGTTCTTGTGAATATATCAACACTTTTTAAATCATAAGATTTCCTCATCACAATTTCCTTAAATAATGATTTTATTTTTTTTTAACTTTTATTTAATGAATATAAATTTCCAGTGTACAGCTTATGGATTACAATGGCTTCCCCCCCCATAACTTCCCTCCCACCCACAACCCTCCCCTCTCCCGCTCCCTCTCCCCTTCCATTTGCATCAAGATTCATTTTCAATTCTCTTTATATACAGAAGATCAATTTAGTATAAAGATTTCAACAGTTTGCACCCACATAGAAACACAAAGTAATGATTTTATAAATATTTTTGTCTCTCTCTCTCTTGAGAAAGCTTTAAAAGGACTGACAAGCAATTCAATTTGCTTAATAGATGTATCGCAAGGTGTCCACTGTATTTTCTTATTAACACAATGCAAACCATCCACAGTATTGCTTTACAGTAACAAGACATCATCTGTCTAGCTGTCAGCCTTGGAATCTTGCCACCATTCCACACTAGGATCACTTGAAGGCCACCTATATCATTATATATTCCTCTGGTTGGAAAAAAATTGAGAAAAGCTCAGGTGAAAGCCAACACACCTTACCACTTGTCCTGATCTAAATTCATGGGGAAAAGTCTTGAACTTCAAAAGTGTGGGTAATTTCATGAATGGATGATTGGTAGTGTAAGTGGCTAGCAGCATACGTAGTTGGTAGTAATAACTGAGACTTTTGCCTCCTGTTACCAAACCCTACTTGCTCTCAGAGTTCCATTGAGGGCCCGTCATGTTCATTGTGCTTGATTAATTACAAATTTCTTCATTCATTTCTTTAAGGACTAACAATGCTTCTATTTTGTGGCAGGTATTATTCTAGGTGCCAAGAATAATGGCAGTGAGTATAATAGACAAAAATCCATGCCTCTGGGACTTTGATTCTGATCGAAGAGATATCAAGGAGACCAGCATAGGTGGAGCAGTATGTGCAAGGAAGAGTGTGGAACAGGTGAAAGCAGAGAAGCTCAGGTAAGGGTTGGATCACATAAGCTCTATAGGTTATGGTAAGGAGTTTAGATTTTCTCCTCAATGGAACTGGAAGCTATGCACCAGATTCCACCATGAAAGTAACATGATGATCTTGCTTACATTTTAAAAGAATCAGTCTGCCATGTGAAAAAGGTAGAATGGAAGCAACAAGTAGGATAACGAAGCTTTGCAGTTCTTCAAGGTAAAGAAGATGATGGTGTCCACTGGCAGTTGAGATGGAATGGTTGATTTATGATTAGATTTTAAGGCTTCTCTAATAAATCTTACAAAAAATTGGAAGGAGGGGGGAAATTAAGGGTGATTCTGGATTTTTACCTGAGTAATTTCATGAAAAGTGGTACATTTGTTGTAGAACCATCAAATTCAATAGGTTCAATTTTGGATTTGGGACATGTTAAGTTTTTGATACCCACAAGACACTCAAATGGAGATATCAAATAAGAAATTGAATACAGACTGCAAGTTGAGGGAAGAGGTCATGCTGGAAAGATATTTGGGAGTCACCAGTGGAACTGTATAAACATTATGGAAGTATATTTATCACTGTTTTGGGGTGGGAAAGAAAACATTTTCTTGTGATACAAACATGGTATAAGTTTATAACCTGTACAGGTTATATTATCTTGATTAACAACAAAAACTGTTTCTAAAAAGTTCAAATAAAAATAGGAAATTTATTGAAAGGAATCTTTCCATTCTCTCACCGAATGAAAGAAAAAGTTGAAAATCTCAATTCAGGAAAGTAAGTAACCAAGATCTCACTGTAAACCTTAGTGATAAAAGTTTTAGGAACTGGCATCACTAACATTCAGCCACAATCACTTTAAGCCCAACAGCAACATAAAAGTGGAGCCCTGCAAAGCCAGGTGAATTGCCGTCTCTTCCTGATCTCTTATGCAAAGGGGTTGAAATAAATCCTTGCTACTCAAAATATGGTCCTTGGGACAAGAGCATGTGTGGAATGTGGAATCTCAAGTTGTGCACTCTAGACCATCAATCATAATTTTCATTTTAACAGGATCCCCAGGTGATTCATATGCACATTAAAGTTTGAGAAACACTGAATTAAATGGTTTTCAAGCCATAAAGCTCTGTCTGAATAAAGCAGCTGTTTTCATGTATCAACTACACCTACATCATGGAAGGTTGTTTGGATTCCTACCCATAATACTATGAATAGTTTTCTGTAAAATTATCACAAACTAGTTAAAATGTACACTTAATGTATACCTTGGTTATTCACCAAGGTACTGTGCTATTCACAAGGTAACGTGCTATTGAAATTACAAACTTCTTACTGTGCATCCTACGGTCCTTCTTTCCAGGTTTTTGACAGTTACCTTTAAGGCAAACTTCTACTCCAGTAGTTAGCAGATATGTTTTATTTTAGCCTTTTATGACAAAGTCGTGGGGGCTGGTACTGTGGCATAGCAGGTAAAGCCACTGATTACAGTGCCAACATTGCATATGGGTGCCAGTTCAGGTCCCAGCTGCTCTACTTCCAATCCAGCTCCCTGTTAATGTGCCTGGAAAAGTAGCAGAAGATGGGCCAAGTCCTCGGGTCCCTGCTACCCACGTGGGAGACCTGAAGAAGCTCCTGGCTCCTGGCTTTGGATCGGCTCAGTTCCGGCCATCATGGTCATTTGGGGAGTGAACAAGCAGTTAAAAGATCTCTATCTCTTGGGGGGTGAACCAACGGAAGGAAGATCTTTCTCTCTATCTCTCTCTCACTGTCTAACTCTGCCTGTCAAAAATAAATAAAAATTAAAAAAAAGAAGATCTCTATCTCTTTGCTTCTGCCTCTACCTCTCTGTAACTCTGCCTTTCAAACAAATAAATAAATCTTTAAGGAAAAAAAAAGACTTAAATTTGATATACTGTTTGTGTCAAGGTGATTGTTCTAAGGTAGTCTTTTATATATACTAACTAGCTGCTTTCATTGATCAGAATTCTGCATTTGCAGTGGTCTTTTTTTGTATTTTCTTAGTCATACTTTTATAATACTGTTCTTGGGAACTAAAACTATCTATTATTATAAAATCATAATAATGAGAAGAAATATATAAATATTAATGCCATTGTTTGAGGAAAAGGCATGCCAACTTTTATCTGATGGAAGTAAACAGTGTAAACTCATTAAAATTTTGGGTCAGAATTGTGTCTAGAAAGCCAAAAGTTCTTGAAATGAGATACAGAGTACAGAGTGCAAATAAAATCTGTATTTAAATATTCTCCTGAGAATGAACCTAGTAGATATGATTTTGGAAGAATCTGTCAAATTTATTAAGTAGATTAGCTATTGTAATTTACTCATTAACATCATTTCTCAAAATGTGCTCTAAACCTCTTGTATTAAATCACTTTGAAAGCTTATTAAAATACAGATTTTATGTCCACTCTAGACCTATCAAAACAGAATTTCTGGGGGTAAGGTCCAAAAATCTGTGTTACAAAATTGTTCTTTAGAAAAGTCTTGTGCACACTAAAATGATAGAGTCATTTTACTAAACATTAAATTTTCAAGTTTAGCTTTTCAATGACATTAGTGCCAATTTCCAATGACAGCAAAACATTCACCTTTATTGTTTCACATTATATTTGCTTGAACTGTCTAAGCTTCACATTGGAATAACATTTTGACAAGTACATTGCTTAATTTTTTTTCCTATTTTTCCAAGGGCTTTAAGCAAACATTTATTTCATGACAAGTCATTAAGACAAAATGGTACGAAGGAATAGTATATCTGGAACACCTAATAAAATTGCTTTAGCCATGATGGGGAATCAATTTCCGGAGGGCATCATTGATCCAAATTGCGGGGAAAGAGGAGAAAAGACCCATAAAAAGTGATTAATTTAATATTTTGAAATATAAAAATATTCAACTGCTTTAAAATTAGCAACAAAAAAGCTCTTCTCAAACTGAGCAACTTTCTTATTTTCTCAATATTTGTGAAGGTGGATATTCTTTCATTTCCTGCATTCCACACAAAATAAATGATATAATTATAGTGCATCTATAGTACTTAGCATACAGTAGATTTATACATATACACATATATATAGTTTTAATGAATAAACTGCATAAGTAACAGGCATATCTGGCATACTTTTAAAAGCTTATTTATTTACTTTTATTTATTTGAGAGAGCAACAGAGAAAGAGAGAGAGAGAGAAATATTTCATCTGTTAGTTCACTTCTCAAATATTTACAACTGCCAGGATTGGATCAGACCAAAGCCAGGGGTCAGAAACTCCATCCAGGTCTCCCACATGGGTGGCAGGGACCCAAGAACTTGAGTCACCATCTGCTGCCTCCAAGGGTGTGCATTAGTCGAAGCTGGATGAGAAGTACAGGTGAAACTTGATCCCAAGCATTCTGTTATGGGATGGGGGTGTCCCAAGTAGCAGCTTAACCCACTGTGTACAATGTCATTGAATATGTACAATAAATAGTTTTTGTAACCTGATTTTTCCAGTTATCAATATATCATTGAATTTTTCTATAACTATAGATTATAATATTCTATTGTATTTGATGTTCCATAATTCATTTAATTAATTCCCAACCAATGTTCTTTTACTTTTAATTTTTATACTCAGGAAAGCAATTATAAATGGTTGTATTATTATACAACAATTATAAATAGTTGTATTATTGTTAAAATAGTTGTATTATTATACTTCTGAAAGCAATTATAAAATATTTCTATTATTATCTGGTTATTTCTTTGGGACAAATCCCTAAAGCAGAAGTGTTGAGTCAGAGGTTATCAATGAGTATACTTCAAAAAGTTTAAGGAGCATGCAATTTAAAAAGTTAATTTTTGTGAAAAGAATTTTAAATTCCATGTATATGTATTTTCATAATGCACATCACCTATGGATTTTTGAGGATAGTCATATATTTAAGATTTTGATACATATGCCCTTCCTGAAATGTTGATTCAATACCATCATAGTTATTTTATTACAATGTATATCTTTAACAATCTGACAATCAATAAATATAATTTTATTATTTTAATTAACATGTACTTAATTTCTGGTGAAGATAACTTTCATTTTTCTATGAATTGCCTTTTATGATATTTAATACACTTTTCTAATTAAATAGAAAAGGAAACTTTATTGTCAACTTTTTGGAATTGATTAATGTTTTTTATTTTATTATTTATGTAAAGGGAACAAATTTCATGTATTTCATATATATAGTTTAATTTCTTTTTACATTTTTTTTTTAATTTTTGACAGGCAGAGTGGACAGTGAGAGAGAGAGACAGAGAGAAAGGTCTTCCTTTTGCCGTTGGTTCACCCTCCAATGGCCGCCGCGGTAGCGCGCTGCGGCCGGCGTACCGCGCTGTTCCGATGGCAGGAGCCAGGTGCTTCTCCTGGTCTCCCATGGGGTGCAGGGCCCAAACACTTGGGCCATCCTCCACTGCACTCCCTGGCCACAGCAGAGAGCTGGCCTGGAAGAGGGGCAACCGGGACAGGATCGGTGCCCCGACCGGGACTAGAACCCGGTGTGCCGGCGCCGCAAGGCGGAGGATTAGCCTAGTGAGCCGCAGCGCCGGCCTTTTTTTACATTTTTTAATTGACAAGTAGAAAATACATCTATTTATAGTGTACAACATGAGATTTCTATATCTGTAAAACAAGAAACTTCAATATCATTAGTAAATATAATACCATAAAAGGAGTGAGACATACATAGAGGTCTGAAATCAAATAGGAATTCAGAAAGACATAAACAAAATGAAACAACAGCAGAGAAAGACAGAAAGAAAAGAATGAAGTCAGATAAGTGGAAGGATACATTAAAATGGACACAGGAATGGAGAATACAAAAAGCATATACAGTCATTCAGGAAGAGAGAGAGACACAGACACACAGAGAGGTACATTGTTTTAGGCACAGTAGAGATCAAGAGAAAATAGAGACACAGAGAAAAACAGATTGGTCATGAGTAAAAAAAGTACACATACATAGACACAGGAAGTATAATCAGAAGTATATACAGTATAGAAGGAGTCACATAAAAATGTAATTTAGAGAAAAAAAGTCTATACAAAAATAAAAAGAGATACAAGAAAAGTGCAAAATGGCAGACTTACAGCATAGAGTTAAACATGAGGGAAAGGCTTTCATTCACTAAACCTCCTTCATAATATGTTTTACAGATATATTTACTAAAGATTTTTAAAATTATTTGACATTATTGCACTCAGAAGCCATAATTGAAAGGATATTTCTTACTTTCCCTTTGCAGGTCAGAGAACTTAAAATCAAGGTCCAAATGTAATGACAGACCTAAATTTCCCTCTTCACTTTAGAGAAATCAGAAATCAAGTCTTACTAATAAGCATACACAAAAATAAAGTTTTATTTGGTTATTCTACACATTTTCTTTGTTCATTTGGACAATCATAGAATTTGAAAAATAATTTTTTAATAATAGTGCAAGCCATACATAGAGAACCACAGGTCTCACGAAAGCTGTATCTATTCCTAAATCCTAATGCCAAAATGACACTAACAAATCCATCATTTTCTGAATTACTCTTTGGAAGAAGATGAATAAAATAGCTGAAATGCCAATGGAGAATCAAGCATCTGTCAGGATTATGGTAAAGTTAATCTAATTTATTTATTAAGTTCACTTCGCTGAGAAGAAAGTTCAGAAGAATCTGGTAGTTCAAGCCACCTTACTAAGAAGGTAATCAAATCGGCTATGTGGAAATTCTATAAAAGATTCGTCAATCAACCACTATGGATGACCAAAAACAAACAAACAAAATGACTGGACTAGAAAAGCCATCAATTCAGCCTTACTCTACAGACACCGCCAAAGTATTGCAGGGATGCACAAATATTTTGAAATATGCTTAAATAATGTGTTCTGACTGCTGCCAGTAAAATTTTTCCAAGCAAATGTTATTAAAAAATGTTTGGGCTATCCACAAATGTTTGTACAAGCATTCCTTTCAGGCAACTATGAAGCCTCAGAAAAAATCCTGGCCAGCAGGAGCACTCATAATAAAGAAGCGCTGAATAGAAGGTGACCTCAGGAAACACAGACAGGAATACTTGAGCTGTGAGGATGGTCTTAAAACAAATGCATGTTTCATGAAAGCTTTCGAAACAAACAGTTCAGGCTAAAAACAAACATTTGAACAGTGAAGACACACCCAACAAAAATGTTTGCTGATACTAACATTTTCATTGGCACATATTTGCCACAGCAGAAGTGGGCAAAAATCAGATAATTGTAAACATCTCACAGAAGGCAAAATTATAGTAAATTTATAAGTGCAAAAATGATGAGAACTGTGATTTGTTTACTGAATATAGAGCACATATAGATATTTATGGCTTATTTGAAGTGATAATTTTACTAGCATGAGATCAGAAACACAAAAACCCTTAAATACTAGTTATGTTATACATTTGTGTAGCTTTTACATTCAGACAATGGTGCATAATTCTTTTCAATTAAATCACGTAATAATATGTGAGAAAAGCTTTTGACATTCTACAGATGAAATATACCAGATAAATTAGTCTTTTCTTAGTCCCTTATATCATATTTGCCTCCCAGCACCATAAACAGCACTTTAAAAACACCATATTCTTGTGTTATTTTAGAAAAAAAAAGATTTATAGCATACACTATTGACTAATATTAAGATAACAATTTGCATGATAAAGGAGAAAAAGCAGGAATTGCAGGATGATATAAATTTATTTAATCATGCATTTATTTAATAATAATGTATAGGACACATGCTGCCAGAGTTATTTTCATCTTGTAGCATAGTCACCATCACATTAAGTCCTATAATACATAAAGAACAATTTATTTTTCCTGCTTTCTTTCTTAATTCTTTAATCTAAACTAGGTCCAAATCATAAATGTTGTATGCAGAAACTCATGCTGAAAAACATTTTTCCCCCACTTTACTTATGTAAGTCTCCTTATCTCCAGCTACTTTCCCCCCCTCTTCTAGTTGTGAAATGTAATCAGTTTCATTGGTTCTGGCAGCAGTTTGTTCTTCTATGTAGTTTCCTTTGCTAACCTCAACCAGTTTTAGGGATTCTACTCATCCTGCCAAGAGGTCACAGTTGATTGGGAGCAGAGGAAGAGTGCCTTTGCCTTTGCCCCCACTCGCCCCCCAGTTCCAGTCTTAAATTTCTAGCTTTATGATGGAGACCTTGACTTGTTGTTAATACATCAAAATCAAACTGTCTAGGAGACTAAATTTCTTATTTACAGGAATGATAATACTATCACTCTGATCACCATTCAAAAATCACTAGATTCTGTGTCTCTAGATCCTATTGTCAAATGCTATTTATCTTACATCCTCAATGCCTATAACATCTAATACCTCTTTTTTATTTCATCCAACACTCTCCCAATCCAACCACCAATCAACACCGATTTAATAATGGCCCCTTTACTTTCTCTTCTGTTTCCCATCTCACATCTCGTTTGCAGCTGTTAGATCACCCTAAAGCCATGCCACCTGTTCAGGAAGTAAACTGAAGCTCCTTGGACTGATATTCCTTCAGTTTTAGAGAAGTCAGGAGGAGTTAAAACTTGCTTTAAGTACTTCTCATGTTTCCTTTCATTGCTCCTAAGAAGAACAGAGCAGTCTAACCACAGGCATCTTCTCCTGGGGTGGTCTTCGTCTTAGAATGACTAGTCTACCATGTTGTAATCCTTTCCCACTAGTCATCCTAATACTCCATACTCCAGTGTACTCAGCTGCCCAAAATATACTCCTCCTTTTCCATCTTTTTTGGTCCCACTCAAAGGTTTTCATTTGAACACTGGGAGACTATAAAGTCCCATTTCTACTTGTCTAAGTTCTCAATTCTTTATCATATTGACTAGTCAGTGAAACTTTCCTAGATTCTTATTCAAACAGCAAACATTCTCTAATGCCCAAAGTATACTTTGAACCTAAATATAACAACGTTTGTATATTTCAGGAAAAAAATAAAAGACAGAAGTAACTTGAAGTGCACGGTATCTCATACCCACTATACAATTTAGAAAAAATTACAAAGAATATTTTAAAAATACAAATGTTTAAGGCAATGAAATTTGAAATTCTAAAAATAAGAGCAAGTATTTGTCTTGATTGGGACACAGCTTGTGACACAAGCATCCCAAATAGGAGTATAATATAAAAAGCTCAATTAAGATTTTTTTTTTTAAGATTTAACACACACACACACACACGATTTAAGATGCAGGGGTCAGCTCTGTGGTGTAGTAGGCTAAGTCTCCTCCACCTGCAGTGCCAGCATCCCATATGGGCACTTGATCATGTCCTGGCTGCTCCTCTTCTGATCCAGGTCTCTGCCTATGTTCTGGGAAAGCGGTGGAAGATGGCCCAGGTGCTTGGGCCACTGCACTACATGGGAGACCCAGAAGAAGCTCCTGGCTCCTGGTTCCAGATCGGCCCAGTTTGTGCTTTTGTGGCCATTTGGGGAGTGAACCAGTGGATGGAAGACTTTTCTCTCTGTCTCTCCTCACTCTGTCTATAGCTCTACCTCTCAAATAAATAAATAAAATCTTAAAAAAAAATTTTTTTTGACAGGCAGAGTGGACAGTGAGAGAGAGAGACAGAGAGAAAGGTCTTCCTTTACCGTTGGTTCACCCTCCAGTGGCTTCTTGTGGCCGGCGCACCGCGCTGATCCGAAGCCAGGAGCCAGGTGCTTCTCCTGATCTCCCATGCGGGTGCAGGGCTCAAGGACTTGGGCCATCCTCCACTGCCTTCCCGGGCCACAGGAGAGAGCTGGCCTGGAAGAGGAGCAACCGGGACAGAATCCGGCGCCCAGACAGGGACTAGAACCTGGTGTGCCAGAGCCGCAGGCAGAGGATTAGCCTATTGAGCAGTAGCGCTGGCTAAAAAGATTTTAAAAAGATTTAAGATACAGATGTGTCTAACATTCAAAATTGCGTTATTTCTTTTAAACTATATAACCTCTTGAATAAACTACTCATGACCAAATTATAAATATCTGATAATAGCATTATGCCTTGACTCCAAATTATCATTGACAATTGCCAACAATTTCAAAAAGAAATTTTTCACCCCAAATAATCCATGCTCACATAGAAATTTCTATATTTTTAATGTTCATGGGACCATGATGTGCCCTCTTTCATTGCTAATGGAAATTTCATCCCCAAATTCACATGTTAATAGCATCTCACCATGGAGTCTTTGGAATGTAATTAGGATTAAATGATGTCATGAGAGTAGAAACCATGTAATGGTGTTAGTGGCTATATATACCAGAGTAGGGATGGTATTGTGGTGTAGCAGGTTGAACCTAAGCCAGCATCCCACAATGGGGTGCCATTCCAGTCCCAGCTGCTCCTCTTCTGATCCAGGTCCCTACTAATGTGTTGACCCCAGCAGGCTTGCTGTACCTTGCCTTTTGATGTTCTCTGCCATGTTATGATGTAGCAAGAAAACCCTCACCAGAAACCAAGTAGATTCCAACGTCATGCTCTCAGACTTCCCGGCCTGCAGACATATGAGCTTAATAAACACTCTGTAGTATTTTGCTATAGCAAAAGAAAATGAACTAAGACAATTTATAATTAATTTCTGAAAATATTAAATTCATGACCCCAATATTTTTTGACTTCATAAAATAAGAACAGAAATTCAGGGCAAATACTAGTTATCAGGCCCACAGAAAGCCACTCTTACTCTAATTTAATTCATTTAGAAGTGCTGATCTTATAAATGGCAAAGAGTAGACTGCCCAACTCCAAGTCTATTGTGCCTGTCATGAAAGGTTATTTTACTTTTAATTAAATATTTCAATTACCCTCTGCATTAGTTATATATTGCTGTACAAGAAATTACCCCTCAATCTAGTGGCTTCAATAGCAAGCATTTATAATCTTACAGTTTCTAGGGATCAGGAATGTTGACATAGCTTAAGTGGGTTCTCTGTTTCAGGATTTCTCACAACACTACCATTACTATCTGCCCAGGCTTTAGTGATTGCAATATTCAGCAGAGGAAGAATCTGTTTCCAAGCTCACTCAGTAGTTGGTTGCCACATTCAGATTCTTGTGTGCTCATTGATGTAAGCAACTCAAAAAAGCTAGAGTGAGAATCAGAGTGTCAGCAATGGTGAGAAGCCAGCAAATTGGAAGTGACAGTCTTTGGTAGCTTAATTATGGAAATAACATCCCATCACTTACACTGAATTCTATTCATTAGAGGCCAGTCACTGAGTCCAGTCCCTGCTCAACAGAAAGAGAAGAAACAAAGGTGTGACCACTGGAAACCATGACAGAATTTGCCTACCACATTATTTCTATCCTATTCCTGCCTACAGGAGGATTATATATTGAAGAAAAGAATGACCATGTGACTAACTTTGGTTTATGAAATCTAAACAGAAATAACATATTCTTTAAGGTTTTAAGGCCTTTGATATGAAAATTACCTTAGGGAGAGAAGAACTTCTGGAATACTGAAATATGGAGTTTGGCAAATCTTCTCCCCCAAAACTAGCAACAAAACTGGCCATTTAAAAAAAATTCCTAACTATAAAAGTCAATCAAAGGCATGCAATTAAGTAACTTCTAGTCTAAATAAATAACCTACTGAGCCACAGGTATGAACAGTGGTAGTAGCCAGGACACTGTCAAAAACAGTAGTGATCTTGATGACAAATAGTTGAGGAGGGACAGCATTACAGCGTATTAGATTTGTGATTAAGGTAAGAGCAAGCAATAGATTATCAGGTTACTCAAAAATTTAATGAGGATAAATAAAGAATGAGACAGCTCTGTTTGCACTAAAGAAAATAAAATAAGCCTTATACACACATACAGAAATGTAAGAACTAAAGCTATATAAAAATTCTAGAGGAGCATAGAAAATCTTCATGACCTTGTGTTAGAGAAAGAGTTCCTAGATATGACACTAAAAACAAAATTCATTAAAGAAAAATTGATAAATTAAATTTCATAAATTTTTTTAAAAATTTTAAAAATTTAAAAAATTTTTTTAAATTTTTTAAAAAAATTCTGAGAAAATAAGATGAGCCATAGACTGGGAGAAAAATTTGCCAATCATAGATTTGAGAAAGTTTTATCCAGAATATATATATTTTTAAAAACTCTTAACAAATCAATAATAATAAGGTAAATACACAGACTAGGTGAAGAGTGTTAATGAACACTTCACCAAAAACATGGTGCTTACTAAGTACATAAAAAATGTTCAGCCATATTAGTCATTTGAATTAGAAAATGTAAATTGCAATGAAAAAGACAGTTCATACGCATTCAAATAGATATATTAAAATTGATAGATGCATTAAAAAATGTGTGTGCAGTGACATCAGCAACATGGCAGGATGCAAGCTCCTGACTCTTGCTTCACTCATGGGCACACAGATTGAACACCTATTTTCAGAGCATTTCCCTTTGATGGATTGACAAGAGATTAGTTGAGAATTCTCTACCCATCAGGCAACTGAGTAAATATCCACAACAAGTGAGTAGTAAAAACTGAGGAACAGTCAAGCAAAATCCTGTGCCCAGGCACGGCACCACCATTCCCTAATTCTAAGGATCCTCTTGACTTGGTCCTTAATACACCAACATCTAGAGTGGAGGGAATTAGATACGTACAGGTCTCTACGGATAACAAGATAAAGGCAAAAGTCTTTTGTGATTATGTAAGCACTTCTGGGGACTTTATTCCCTGAGAGTATCATAGGGAAAAGGCTTTAAAAACAGCATTTTTCTCTCGAAAAGGGGTTTATGAAATATTATTCTAAGGGCTACTTAATGGGCTAGCTTCTCACTGAACTATATGGAAGAGATAAAGAGATAGACTGCTATTAAACTACCACCAGCATGCCAGGAATTTGCACTCAAACCATGCTCCCCAACATTTAAAGAATTTACTGGACTGGATCTTAAACCTCCTATCTCTATATGAGGCCTGTCAAACAAGACAAAGAAAGTTAATTATCTCATTTTGCTCACAGAAACCAATACAGAGAATCAAGGAAAACAAATAGGGGAATTTATTACAAACAAAATAAGTTTCAAGCAACTTATCTGTGTGATGTATAGATATGTGATTTGCCTAACAGAGAATTTAAAATAATGCTTCTAAAAATTTTCACTGAGGTCAAGAGAGCAATGAAATAATAAGCTGAAAAATTCATCAAAGAGAAAGGATCTTAAAGTGTCAAAAAGAAGTCATCATTCTGAAGAAGACTATAACTGAAATTTAAAAATTCAGTAGAAGGGTTCAACAGCAGACCTGCTGAAGCAGAGAAAAGGACCAGTTAAAGACAAGTCACTGGGAATTACTTAATCTGAGGAGTAGATTGAAAAAGGGTGATTATTGCTTAAGAAAATTATGGGACACTATCAAGTTGAACAACTTACACATTATTGACATGCCAGAAGAACAGAAAGGAAGAAAGAGATGAAAAACATATCCAAAAAAATAATAATAATAATAATAATAATGGCAGAAAATTTCCTGAGCCTGGAGAAAAGAAATAGAAAGCCAGATCCAGGAAGTCCAGAGGACACTAAATAGGATAAACTCAAAGAGACTCACATCAAGCATATTATGTTCAAATTTTCTAAAGTTAAAGACAAAGAGAGTGTTGGAAACAGCAATGGGAAAGTGTCAAGCTCTGGCTGCTCCAATTACAATTCAGCTTCCTACTAATGTACCTGGGATAGCAGCAGATGATGGGCCCCTGTACCCACATGGGAAACCTGTTCAAGCTCCTGGCTCCTGGCTACAAATTGGCCCAGCTGTAGTCATTGTGGCCATATGGGGAGTGAACAAGTAGATGGAAGATCTCACTCTCTCTGTCTCTCCCTCTCCTCTCTGTAACTCTCCTTTTCAAATAAATAAATAAATAAATGTTTTTAAAAATGAAGAGTGATAAAAATTTTCATAGACAAACAAAGCTGAGAGGGTTTATTACCACTAAACCTGCCTTACAAGAAATGCTAGAAGTTACTCAAGTTGAAGAAAGAAGACACTAATTAGTAACAGAGAAACATAAGAAAATATAAAACCCCCTGATAAAGGTAAATATATTTTCAAGTCCAAAACACTCTCCCAATGTAAATTTAAGTGAATAAATGATTTACATATCTAGTATAAAAGTTAAAAGGAAAAACTATTTAAAACTGGAGCTACAGTAATTTTTTAAGGATGTATGTTAGAAAAATATATAAATTGTGACATAAGAAGTGTAAAACATAGAGAGTGGTAAAATAAAAATTCAGTGTGTGTATGCCATCAAAATTAAGTCATTATTAGCTTAAATTAGCCTGTTGTAAGTTTAAGATGTTTCATGTAAGCCACAAAGCAAAAGTCTTTAATAGATAAGCAAAAATAAACGAAAAAATAGGTAAACAAAAGAAAAAATGAACCAAAATGTAGCACTATAGGCAGCCAACAACTGCAATGGAAGAAAGCAAAAAGGGAAGAAAAGAAAAAAAAAAGAATCTTATAATCAGAAAACAATTAACAAAATGGCACCTGAATGTCCTTACCCATCATAAGTCTGGGCAGAGATTTCACAGCTATAACACCAAAAGCATAGGCAATAAAGCAAAACTAAGCAATTGGGATTGTATCAACCCCAAAAGTTTCTGCCCAGCAAAGGAAACAACTAATATAGTGAAGAGACAAACAGTGGACTCTAAGGAAATATTTTCAAATTACACATCAGATAAGGGACTAATATCCAAAATATACAGGAACTCAAACTACTCAATAACAAGAAAACATAGGACCCTACTGAAAAATGGGCTACGGATTTGAATAGGCTTTTCATAAAAGAAGAAATGCAAATGGCCAATAGCTATAATGAAAAAAAAATGTTCAACATCTATAATTATCAGGGAAATGCAAATTAAAACCACAATAAGATATCACCTGTTAGATTGGCTATTACCAAAAGGATGAGAGATAACAACTGTTGCCAAGGAAGAGAAGGAAACTTTTATACAGTGTTGGTGGCACTGTAAATTAGTACATCCATTTTGGAAAACAGTATGAAGGTCCCTTAAAAACTAAAAATAGATTATCATATTATTGAGCAACTCCATCACTAAGTATATACACAAAGGAACTGAAATCGGTATGTTGAAGGACTATCTGATCTCTTACATTCATTGTAGCATTATTTATAATAACTAAGGTATAGAAACAACCTTCAATGAAAAACGGTTCTTAAAAACATGAGACACCATATAGGTATGTGTCATACATCAGACTTATTTATATATATACACCTATATATACACCAAAGTAAGTAATATTCAGCCTTTGAAAAATTACAAGATATTCTACATGCTAGGAGAAGTTATATTTAGTGAAACAAACCAGGCAGAGGAAAATCACTACTGCATAATCTCATTTACATATGGAAGCTAAAACTCAAACTCAGAATTACAGAATAGAGGGGCCGGCACTGTGGTGTAGCAGGTTAAGCCACCGCCTGCAGTGCTGGCATCCCATATGGGTGCCAGTTCGAGTCCCCGCTGCTCTACTTCTGATCCAGCTCTCTGCTATGGCTTTGGAAAGCATTAGAAGATGGCCCAAGTCCTTGGGCCCCTGCACCCACTTGGGAGACCTGGAAGAAACTCCTGGCTCCTGGTTTCAGTTCGGCACAGCTCTGGCTGTTGTGGCCAACTGGGGAGTGAACCAGCAGATGGAAGACCTCGCTCACTCTCTCTGCCTCTCCTCTCTCTGTGTAACTATGATTTTCCAATATATATATTTATATATAAAGAATTACAGAGTAGAACAGTGGTTACTAGAGGCAGGTGTTGTGGAGGACGAGAAAAGGAGAGAAGTCAATCAATGAGTAAAAAGTTATAGACAGGAAGAATAAATTCTGATGTTGTATTACACAGTAAGATAACTGTAAGTAATAATAATTTATATTTCAAAATAGCTATAAGAGAGAAATTAACAATCAGAAATAAAAGATCTACGTATTGTTTCCATTTACAAGGAGCATCCATAAAAGTTAAATTTTTAGACAAATTTTTTTAACATTTTAGGACAGGTTAAGAATGAGGATTCACTGCAAATGGTCATAGGTGATGTTTTAGGGGTGATAGAAATATTATAAAAGTTAGTGCGGTGCTTGGTCAAACAACTGTATAAATTTACTAAAAATCATTTAATTATATACTTAGAATCAGCAAATTTATGACACAAAAATTCTACCGCAATAAAACTGTTTTTGAAAGGAAAAATGCCTGTTTGTTTTGTTAATGTCCCCTCCCTTTGTCAGGATGACTAGCTACATTCCATAGAGGGGCTGTTTCAACAGCCTGTATCCTGAAATGAAGACTAATGTGGAACAGAGGCTGAAAATGACTCATGACAAACGTAAACAACCGGCCGCGGCTCAATAGGCTAATCCTCCACCTGCGGCACCTGCACACCGGGTTCTAGTCCCTGTCGGGGCACCGGATTCTGTCCCGGTTGCCCCTCTTCCAGGCCAGCTCTCTGCTGTGGCCCGGGAAGGCAGTGGAGGATGGCCCAAGTTCGGCCCTGCACCCGCATGGGAGACCAGGAGAGGCACCTGGCTCTTGGCTTCAGATCAGCGTGGTGCGCCAGCCGCAGTGCGCAGGCCACAGCAGCCACTGGAGGGTGAACCAACGGTAAAGGAAGACCTTTCTCTCTGTCTCTCTCTTTCACTGTCCACTCTGCCTGTCAAAAAAAAAAAAAATGTAAACAACCTTAGTCATTGTATGCCACTGAAATGGAGATTTGGGGATACTTTTTAATCCCATAATAACATAGTCCATCCTAGTTAACATATTTGTCTTTCTAAGAAATAAAATATATCATTCTATATTAATGTTAAATTCCTCAATGAAGATTTTCCATTTAAGAAGTAAAATTAAAGGTAGAAGGAGATAGTATCAGAGTAAGACCCTCCAGCAATAATAGCCCAACAGAAACTTCAATTTAAATACTTATTCATGTACCAACCTTCATAAAAGTTAAGGAAACCAGGCAAAAGATCATAGTAACAGGTTTTAGCATACAAAATGCATGAAGAAGACAAGAAGGAAAGAGTTGTTTGTATCACTCCTCTCTCAACACCACAAAGTATAGTATGGAGAGAGACACCTTCTGTTTGGGAAAAGCAGAGGACTTAAGTCCAAGCCTTGGGCTTGGGACCCAGCAAAAGGACTGCTACAGTGAAATCCATTACTGGGATGAGCCTCACTGCCTCTGCCCCCAAGAGTGCTTGTGACCCCAGCCTCTTTATCTGTTTTGCCTGGTAGTTAAGGGAATGCCTCTACTATCCTTACTACAAATTTAAACAGTGCAAAAAGCAGCAAGACTCTGCCTAGGGGGGGGGGGGGGATGGGTATGGTCAGGAAGGGAAGTAGAGGGCTTTGCCTTGGAATTCAGTGTCAGGCCAGTAAAACCCAACACCAGTCAAGTCCCAGTACCCTGTGTTTCCGGGCCAGTGTCTTTGGATGCAGCCTGTGGAGCTACTTTGGTTAGAGGAGATTTGTATTCTGGCCAACATCACCTGTGGCTGTTTGCAGTGGTCTTGTTCTACAAGTACATCAAAGAAGTAAGCAGATCATAGCAGTGTGGGCATTGGACATGCCTCTATGCTGTACTGATCTCAATGGGCTGTGGATTACAAGTACAACCATGTCTTATGGTGCTGGCAGCCACAGTATAGCCCACACACTCAAGCAGCACAGCATGAAGAAGCTCACAGTTTGCAAGAATGGGAAAGTGGCACCAAATCATTCTTTGGAGGTTAGTTTTGGTCACTGTACAGTAAAGCCCAGAGATTGGCAGATTCCCACAGTACTTGAACACAGGCCAGTGACTGCATGAAGTATGTGGGCCTACCCCATCCCAGATGGAGGCTTACAGGAATGGGCTCTGTTTGCTAAACATTTACCCAGTCCAACCTAAACACACTGACCATGTATTTGTGACAACCTTGGGTTTTGGAAGCCCTCTAGTGCAGAAAAAGAGACAACACAACAATTGCAGCCTCACAGTAAACAGATTTAGGGGGTTAATGCTGAAATAGCAGTAGTGATTACAGCCTCAGAGAAAATATGCAATCTGCTAAGACTTTCTGGAAGAACAGGAATAGACAAAGCCAGATTATGAAGACTGAAATACTTAGCCCTTCAAAGTACGGATGTCTTAATATACGAACAAGAAGCTTTCATAAAACCATGACTTCACCTAAAAGACAAAATAAGGTACCAGAAACCAATCACAAAGCAATCAGTATGTAAAATGTCTTGAATAGAAAACTTTAAAGTAGATGTTTTAAGGAAATTCAAGAAAATACAAACAATTCAGTACTTTATCAGAAAAACTTTAAAAAAAATTTGAAGCAATTAAAAAATGAAATTGAAATCCTTGAACTGAAAACTATATTAAATGAAATGAAAAATATGGTAGTAGACATGAGTAGCAGAATAAATACAACAGAAGAAAGAGTGACCTCAATGATAGACTATTTGAAAACACAGGTAGAAGAGAAAAAAAATTAAAGAAGGAATAGGAAAGAAGAAAGTTTATGAAAAATTTTTCACAACAGTAAGAGCAAATATTCAGATTGCTGGAGTTCAAGGGGAACTTCAACATACCAAAGGAGCAGAAAGTTTATTCAGAGATAACAGAAAACTCCCCCAAATCAAGAGTAGGATACAAGTATCCAGATACAGAAATGAAAAGATTATAAGTTAGATTTAACTCAACCAAGTCTACCCCAAGAGTGATTACAATAAAGCTCTCAAAGGCACAAAAGAAAAAAAAAGAATTCTCAAAGCAGAAAGAAGAAACAAATAATATTTAGAGTGTTCCATTTCATCAGACAACACAACAGAAATCTTACAGGCCAGGAGTGAGCAGAATGAGATATTCACAGTGCTAAAGTGGTAAACTCTGTTGACCAAGAGCACTATGGCAGGAAAGCTATCCTTTAAAACTGAAGGAACAATGAAGACATTCCCCATCCTACATGAAATGCTAGAGATTTCTTCAAATTGAAATAAAGAGATATTAATGAGTAAGAAGAAAATGTTTCATAAAACTCACTGATAAGAGCCGGTGCTGTGGCATAGTGGGTAAAGCAGCCGCCTGCAGTGCCAGCATTCTATATGGGTGCTGGTTTGAGACCCAGCTGCTCTACTTCCGATCCAGCTCTTTGTGTGGCCTGGGAAAGCAGTAGAAAATGGCCCAAGTCCTTGGGCCCCTGCCCCTACATGGGAAGACCTGGAGGAAGCTCCTGCTCTTGGCTTTGGATCAGCACGGCTCCAGCCATTGCAGCCAATTGGGGAGTGAACCAGAGGATAGAAGACCTCTCTCTCTCTCTCTCTCTCTCTCTCTCTCTCTCCCTCTCTCTGTGTAACTCTGACTTTCAAATAAATAAATAAATCTTTTAAAAAAGAGTACTATACAATATATACTATGAAATGCTACACAGTGGTAAAAATGAATGAAGTCCTGTCATTTGCAGCAATATGGAGGCAACTGGAAACCATTATACTTAGTGAAATAAGCCAGTCACAAAAAGACAAACACCATATGTTCTCACTGATCTGTGGTAACTAATAGAGTACCTAAAAGGTAACCTATAGGAGCAAAACTGACACTTTGTGATGTGATGATTTTGAATAGCTTTTGTCTTGACTGTTGAGGAACGATTTTTTAAATTTTTTATTTATTTTTTCTTCATACTATTTGTTGAATATAAAGTTAACTGAATGGGGCCAGCACTGTGACGCAGTGGGTTAAAGCCCTGGCCTGTAGCACCGGCATCCCATTTAGGCACCGGTTCTAATTCTAGCTACTCCTCTTCCAATCCAGCTCTCTGCTATGGCCTGGGAAAGCAGTAGAAGATGGCCCAAGTGCTTGGGCCCCACACCTAAGTGGGAGACCAGGAAGAAACTCCTGGCTCCTGGCTCCGGATGAGCACAGCTCCTGCCGTTGTGGCCATCTGGGGAGTGAACCAGTGGATGGAAGACCTCTCTCTGTGTCTCTACCTCTCTCTATAACTCTTTCAAATAATAAAATAAATTTTTAAAAAGTTAACTGAAAATAGATCTTTGTGAAAAATAAGAATGGAAGAGGGAGGAAGAAGAAGGGTGGGAGTATGGGCATGAGGGACATAAGGTGGGGAAGAATCACCATATTCCCATTTGTATATATGAAGTGCATAAAGTTTGTATTCTTTAAATAAAATTTTACAAAAAGAGTACTATACAAATTCAGAATGCTTGAATATTGTGACCATAGTGCACAAACCATTTAAATCTTTAGTATAAAAATGGAAAAACAAGTAAAATAATAACTACATTTATGTGTTAAGAAATATCAGTATAGAAATATGTTAAATGGGATATCAAAAGTTTAAACTGTGGGGAGGAATACAGTATAAGTATAGAATTTCTTTTTAGTAATTTTATCTTTATTTTCCCCTGCCTTTACTATCAATGTTAGGTTGCTATCACTTGAAAATACTTTGTTATAATCAAAAGAAGCATTTTTAAATCTTCATGGTAACCACCAATCATTTAGCCAAAAAGAAAGGCTGTATGAGAGGAAGAAAGAAAGAAATTATGAAAAAAAAGGAACAAGAGGACATAGAAAATAAGTAACAACATGGCAAGAGTAAAATCTTACCTGCCCATAATTATCTTAAATGTAAATAGATTAAATTTTCCAATTAAAAGATATGCAGTTACTCAATGGATGTTGAAAAACAAGACCCAACTTTATGTTGCTTTGAAAATATCACTTCAATTCTAAAGACATAGCTATATTGAAAGTAAAGATATGGGAAAAGAGATTCTCTACAAACAGAAATCTAAAGAAAGCAAGAGTAGCCATATCTTGACACATAAAAATAAACTTTAAATAAAAAGCAGAAGAAAGAGACAAGGGTATTACATGATGATAAATTAGTCAATTCAGAAAAAGGGAATAACATTTTTAATTATATTCATCCAAATATCAGAGCACTTAAAGCAAATATTAATATACCTGAAAGGTGAGTTAGACTCTTATACAGTAGTATAAAGAGAATTTAACTCTTCACTTTCAACAAGAAAATGATCATTCTGAGAGAAAGTCCAACAGAACAACAGGAGAATTAAGCTGAGCCCTAGAAAAAATGAACCTGACAGACATCAATAGAATTGTTCATTCCTCTCAACAAGCACATGGAAAATTCTTCAGGATAGTTCATATGGTAGGCCACAAAACAAGTCTCAACAATTTCTTTTAAATCACATCAAGTATCTTCTCTGATGACAGTGGAATAAAACTAGATAGAAATCAAAAATAAAAATATTTCAAGCTATGCAAATACATGGAAAAAACTCTTTTGAACAAGTAACTGATCAATGGAGAAATTAAGAAATTTATTTGAAACAAAACAGTAATACAACATACTAAAATCTGTTGGGATACAACAAATAGAGTGCCAAGAAGGTTTAAAACACTCAAAGCCGGCCGGCGCCTTGGCTCAATAGGCTAATCCTCCACCCGTGGCTCCGGCACTCCAGGTTCTAGTCCTGGTTGGGGCACCGGATTCTGTCCTGGTTGCCCCTCTTCCAGGCCAGCTCTCTGCTGTGGCCTGGGAGCAGTGGAGGATGGCCCAAGTGCTTGGGCCCTGCACCCGCATGGGAGACCAGGAGGAAGCAACTGGCCCCTGGCTTTGGATCAGCACTGTGCGCTGGCCGCAGAGCGCCAACTGCGGCGGCCATTGGAGGGTGAACCAACGGCAAAAGGAAGACCTTTCTCTCTGTCTCTCTCTCTCACTGTCCACTCTGCCTGTCAAAAAATTAAAAAAAAAAAAAAAACACTCAAAGCCTACATCCATAAGAAGAAAAAAGAAAAATCTCAAATAACACCATAGCATTACACCTCAAGTAACTAGAAAAATGAGAAACAAACCAACCCAAAATTAATAGAGGCAAAGAAGTAATAAAAATAACAACAGAAATAAATGAAATATAGACATTTCAAAATTTCAAAAGGTTAATAAAGAGTAGTTTTGAAAATATAAATAGATTGAAAGAAGAGACCACACAACTGAAAAACAGAAATAAAAAGAAAGGTTAGAGACTATCACAGACCAACAAATTCGATAACCAAGAACAAATGAACAAATTTCTGGACACTTTACCAAGATTTAATTAAAAGAAAATTAAAAATAACCTGACTATAACCGTCATGAGTCATAAAATTGAATCGATAATATAGAACATGACATCAAAGAAAATCCCGACAAAATGGCTTCATGGCAGAATTCTATCAAACAGTTAAGAAGTAGTCTGATTATTATCAAATTATCCCCCTATCTCCAAAAAATTAAACAGGAGGTACTTCTTCAAAACTCACTATATAGTCAACATTATTTTGGTACCAAAACCAGACAAGAGTACAACAAGGAAAAGCTACAAGCCAGTATATCTGATGAAGACAGATGCAAAAATCCTCAACAAAATATGAGCAAATGGAACCCAAACACACATTAAAAAGATTATACATTATGGAGAGAGCGGCAAGATGGCGGAATAGGCAGGGAGCACACTATCAGTCCGGGGGAGAGACAGTTTAATATAAGTGGAGATACTGCAGGGTCAAGGAAGAGTAGGGGATGAAACAGCATAGGAAACTCTTCTGGAACTAGTGATTCACAGTGTACCTGCGTGGAGAGCATGGGAGCCCAAGTTCAGGACACCAGCGGCAGACTCAACGCACCAGCGCTGGAACGCGAGGTGAGCCGAACCTCCATAGCCTGAGACACCAGCGGGCAAGCGGAAAGAGGAGGCTAGAGGGAACGAGGCTTGAAACTCTGTGGGGAAAAGTTCACCAGGCTAACTAGAAGAGAGAGAGGAAAAAAATAAAAAAAGTGACCGATACGGACACAAGTTTCTCTCTCTCCGCTCACCTCTCAAAGGCGAGCAAGACAAAGAGCAGGCGCCATTTTGGACATACGTCATAAGCAGGGCGACCTCAGGTCTGCACCGGCCCTGAGCCTAGCAGAAAAATCTGACTCTGGGGGGAGGGGTGAAATAACAGGAGATTAGCATCTAACTTGGCAACCCAGTGGGAGACTGCAGGAGAATTGGAGCCCACACTGAAGGCAGCACAGATTCCCTGTGTGGTCCTTGGGAAAGAGCTTCCAATCTCTGGCTCCTGTGGGTATATCATTTGCCTGCTAACTACCTCCAATTACGTTCAGCTGTGCGGAATTACTTCCCTTTTGAATCAAAAAAAGAAAGAGAGATTTACCACGCCTAACCTGGGAGTGTCATCTTTGACACACCCTCAACCCTGAGGAACCAAACACAGCTCTCAGTCCACACTCATCTCAAGCCTCTAAGGCTCCACCAAAAGCAGACAGTCCACTTAATATAGAGCCATAGTGTAACAAGAAAAAACACCACAGTGAAGAAACCAAATATCTCCAACATGCCAAACAACAAACGCAAAAACCAAGCTAACAAGAACAAGGAAGACACTATGATGCCCCCAAATGAAAAAGACACCCCAATTCAAGATTATGAAGATGACGAGATAGAAGAAATGCAAGAAGCGGATCTCAAAAAATTGATAAGAACATTAAGAAGTTCTCAAAAACAAATTCTTGAACTACAAAAATCCCTAATGGACAAGATAGAAAATCTCTCTCATGAAAATGAAATATTAAGGAGGAATCAAAATGAAATGAAACAACTAGTGGAACAAGAAACTTGTGATAGTGATGAGAAATCATAATGAAATGAAGAATTCAATAGATCAAATGACAAACACACTAGAGAGCCTTAAAAACAGAATGGGCGAAGCAGAAGAGAGAATATCAGACTTAGAAGACAGAGAACAGGAAAGGAAACAGGCAAACCAAAGAAAAGAAGAAGAAATTAGAAATCTAAAAAATATTGTCGGGAATCTACAGGATACTATTAAAAAACCCAACATTCGGTTTCTAAGAGTTCCTGAAGGCATGGAGAGGGAGAAAGAATTAGAAGGCATTTTCAGTGAAATACTAGCAGAAAATTTCCCAGGTTTGGAGAAGGACAGAGGCATCTTAGTACAGGAAGCTTATAGAACCCCTAATAAACATGACCAAAAGAGATCCTCACCACAACATGTTGTAATCAAACTCACCACAGTGAAACATAAAGAAAAGATCCTAAAATGTGCAAGAGAGAAACGTCAGATCACTCTTAGAGGATCTCCAATTAGACTCACAGCAGACTTCTCATCAGAAACCCTACAAGCTAGAAGGGAATGGCGAGACATAGCCCAGGTACTAAGAGAGAAAAACTGCCAGCCCAGAATACTATATCCTGCAAAGCTCTCATTTGTGAATGAAGGTGAAATTAAGACTTTTCATAGCAAACAGAAACTGAAAGAATTTGTTGCCACTCATCCTGCCCTGCAAAAGATGCTTAAAGATGTCTTACACACAGAAACACAGAAACATGGTCACCAATATGAAAGAAGGTAAAGGAAGGAAACCTCACAGCAAAAGATCACAGGAAGCACAATTTCTCTTTGACATAGAATTAAACTCTGATGCTCTGTTAAAGCAATGTGTTAAAGTAATCTATTATGTTCTCTTGATGTCTGTTAAATTCTAATTGTTCAAAAACAGCTGAATTTTTATTAAGAGCTATGGGTTATTTAAATATGTGCTTATTTTCAAAGATTTGAATAATCACCTTGTAACAATGATCAAATTTGGTCTATGTTATGTCATGATTTTAAGGAATCTTATTTCAACCAGATATTTTGGATTTTGAGCCTTCTTGGTGTTCTTGACAGGCATTCAAAAAATCAAAGTTTCAAACAATCTGGTCTCTAAAATTTCCAGTAAATCCTGGACTTTGGTTTTTCCAGTTTGGGCCCAACTGAAAAAATCGAAGGACCTATGTCTCTCATCTTATAGAGACACCAACTAATCAGTCTATTTGGATTATATTAGAAGGACTGTCAAGATGTGATGTGGTACCAGACTTTAAGTTTCTATAATGGAAAATGCTATTAATACAAATGTTTGAGAATTAAAAAGTCTAATGAGCTTGTGTTACTAGACATGATAGTTATCTTAATGAGAAAGCCTAAAGGGTTAAATACTTGTAAAATCCTACAGGTGCTTTCAAAAATACTGTGAAGTAATAAGCAAGTGCCTCTTGTTGGTTGATGAGTTTATAATTTTAAACATGGTGACTTAAAGTCTTTTGTCATCCACAGTTATATATGATCTGCTGCTCATAAAACTAAAGCGTTGTTGGTTCTGTGTTTAGCTGTCCTCCTATAGGTTCCTATGGACTTTTTCCAGCCACTTTTATTGTATTCAGTACTTTGGGATGGCTCTGTAAACAGATGAAGCCAATAATGTATTAACAGTACCAACTGAGAGAAAGTATGGTTAACTGAAGTTACTAAAAACAAAAGGCAATTCAAATCAATTGGCAATCTACAAAAAGAGTTAAAGATTTTAAAAGCTATTATTAAAATTGCTATATTGGTCTATTGTGTTATGTTCTATGTGTGTACATATTGTATGTCCACATGGGGAAATTTTATTAAGAGTTTTATTTTAATTGGCTTATAGATAAGACTGTCCATAAATTTAAGCTGCTAAAATCAATCAAAGATACATTTTAATTTGTGTGACCTGAATCTGTGTATCATATGTTTTAAACTTGTTGGTAGAAAGAAACTAACAACATTTTATATGGTTGTGCTTAAGTTTACTGGCTAAACAAACTACACCATGTTAGATATTTAAGAGGTGTTTTCAAATACATGATTCTTAAAATTTATAGAAGGCATTGGACCTTCTGGTAAATGTTTTTTTAAGTTGTAATCTAATGGTTGAAACGGTTTGCTAAGTATTCATGTAATATTGCTATTGTCAGCAAGCGATCTAGGACTTGCTCCCTCATTTCTCTATTCTAAGCCCAACTTGTTCTTTCATTTCTCTATTCTCTTCAAGGTAGGAAACTAATTCTATTATAAAGGAATCTGTAGGACGCACAATTTAATCTTTAGACCTTATAAAAGAGATGGCTAACATTTTTCTGTAATAGCATAGCCAAAATAAGAACTTAAATAATAACTCATAGCTAGATTCACTTCGCCATCAGCGAAGTATACAGTAAGTAGAAAAAACCTCCCTTTCAGACCAAAGGGAAAGAAAGTTTTAAAGTGAGAATATAATTTTCCTCATGGGCATTGTCTACCTTAGAAAAACTACTACAGAACATGCCTGTGACTATAGACTTGTAGTTCAGGCCACCAAAGATTAGAGATGGGACTTGGGCACTCCCTTGACTTGCATCCTCTGGTCTGCTTTAACACAAACCAGGAGGAAAAGAAAGCTCGGCATCAGAAGCAATGGGTGGCAGGCCTATTAATGGCTGATCTGCACAGTGATCTGCCCTCAAGGAGACCCAACAGGCCAGTCCACTGCAGTGGCTTTCAGTGTGGTAAGCCTGGGCTTCAGCAGAAGTCAGCTTGTGAAGAGCCCTGGCAGCTCTGCCAAGAGTTGGATCACTGGAAATGGACCTGCCCTGGAGTCGAAGGATGCCCAGGTCAGAGCCACAGATCTTATTGACTCTAAGCTGAAAAGCCCTTCACTCAGCCCAACTTCCAAAGTGACCACTGCAGCTGAGGGGATGGTCAAGTAGGGTCAGCAACATTGCAGGCAGAACTGTACATTTCTTGTTAGAGATGCCCCCTGCCTTTACCTGGCCAGCTCTCCTCCCAGGCCAGCCAAGTAATGAAAGTCAACAGAGTGCCTTCCCCTAGGAGGTTCACACCTCCCTTAGGATAGACCCCATGTGAAGAGATAGATAGGTCTGGGCCTCTTAACTTACAAGGCCTAAAGCCCACCAGATTATTATCAAGCCCCTTCTATCAGGTTCTATTTGCCTCTCAATCAGAAAAATTACTTGTAGCTTAGACAGCACCTTTAGCTCTTCTAATAATGACTCTGTCCTTTGTTCTAGGCCCTGTGTAGTGCACTTGGGCCTCATTCCTTTGTAATCATAACCTCTACTCTACCACCAATGGTTCTACTCCCAACCTGTGTGTACTGATGGTCCTCTTCCCCACTTAATGCTGTATAATTGTTCAAACCTGGTAAATGCCACTCTTAGGATCATTGGTTACTATCCTCACTCTGTCTTTTATGACCTTGTCTAAATATGATCAGAGTCGGCAAACTTGGAAGGCTTCCATAGCCTTGGCAACTCATGACGACAGCCTAGGATGGTTACTGGTGCCATAAACTAGAGTGTCAATTTGTTGGGTCAACAACAGGAGCCACTGTGCACTTGCTCCTCATGTGGGATCTCTGTCCTTAATGTGCTGTACATTTTGATTTAATGCTATAACTAGTACTCAAACAGTATGTTTCACTTTGTGTTTCTATGTGGGTGCAAACTGTTGAAATCTTTATACTAAATTGATCTTCTGTATATAAAGAGAATTGAAAATGAATCTTGATGCAAATGGAAGGGGAGAGGGAGCGGGAGAGGGGAGGGTTGCGGGTGGGAGGGAAGTTATGGGAGGGGGAGGCCATTGTAATCCATAAGCTGTACACTGGAAATTTATATTCATTAAATAAAAGTTAAAAAAAAATTAAATAAATTAAAAAAAAGATTATACATTATGATGAAATGGGACTTAGCTACACAATAAGTAAACATGATACACCATGTGATACCATGATACACAGCATCACATCAATATATGTGGAAAAAGCATTTGCTAAAATTTAACATCTCTTTGTGAGAAAAACCATAAACAAATTAGGGAGAAGTAACAATCTCAACATGATAAAGGTCACATTCATAAAGTCCAGCAGCTAATATAACAGTAAACTGGATGGGGAAAAATCGAATGCTTTCTCTGAAATATCTAGAATAAAATAAGGATGCCTACTTTCACCACCTTTTTTCAGCAGATTACTGGAAATCCCAGCAGGAGCTATAAGGCAATCAAAATATATAGAGGTTATACAAATTGGAAATTAGGAATTCAAATTGTCACTGTTTATAGACTTTATTTTCTAAATGTAGAAAACTTCAATGACTCTACAAAAAACAATTAGGCCTGAGAAGTGAATTCAGCAAAATTTCAGAACACAAAATCTATATAAAATAATATATATATGATATTAATAACATTTTGTGTTAAATAAGAAACCAAAAAATTCCATTTACAATAGCTATCAAAAATGTACAGGAATAAATTTATGCAAAGAGGTAAAAGATCTCTAGAAGGAATATTATAATACATTGATAAAATAAATTGAAGAGTGTACAAAAAATGGAAACACATTTCATGTATATGTATTTTAACTGCCAATATTGTGAAAATGTCCATTCTATCCAAAGTGATCTACAGATTCGGGGCAATGACATTCTTCACAAAACTACAAAATACAGTCCTGAAGTTCATATGGAACCTCAGAAAATTCTGAATAGCCATAGCAAGCTCAAGCAAAATGAAAAAAGCAGAGGCATTATATTTCCTGACTTCGAAATACACTACAGAACTATGGTGATCAAAACAGCATGGTACTGGCATAAAAACAGGCACTTAGACCAATAGAGCACAAAAAACCTAGTAGTAAATCTGTGTACAAATTATCTGCAGGTAAGTGATCTTATACAGAAGTGCTATAAGCGTGCACTGCGGAAGGATAGTATCTTCAATAAATGATGCTGGAAAAGTTGGATATCTACATGGAGAAAAATGAAACTAGACCCACCTCCATCTCTCATCATATACAAAATTCACCAAAAGGAAAGACTTGAAACTGTGAAACCGCTAAATGAAAACCCAGGGGAAATGATTCAAAACACTAAAATAGGCAGAGGTTTTTTTTGTAAGATACCCAAAGAAAAGGTGATATGTTTATACAATTGAATACTTTTCAGCAATGTTAAAGTATTAAATCTTCTCATCTGCAAGAACACAAATGGAATTGGAGGTCATTATGTGAAATTAAATAAGCCAGACACAGGAAGATAAACACTGCATGATGTCACTTATATATAGAATCTAAAATAGTTAATCTCAGAGAAATAGAAAGCAGAATAAATGTTACCAGAGGCTGGGGAGGGTGGCGAGGAGAAATGGGTATGGAAAAATTGGCCATGTGTGCTAAATTATAGTTACATAGGAGAGATAAACTTTCACATTTGACTATACAGTAGGGTAACTGTAGATAATGATAGTGTAGTGTGTATTTCAAAAAGACTAGTAGAAAGTATTTTAAAAGTTTTCACTATAAATATATGGTAACTGAGAAAATAAGTGTACTTACTCTGATTTGAATATTAAACAATACATACATATATCAAAACATCACATGGTTCTCCATAAATATGTACAATTTTATGTGCAAATTAATAAAGTATATAAAATAAAGTAAAAACATTTATTAAATGTGTTTACTATAATTTTATGATGACTTTATGATCTTTAATTTAAAATTAGAAAACATTCTGAAACAGTTTAGTGTGTAATGTAACTGTAAATCCTATGACAAAATTATTTACATATGCTTGTCTAGCAACCTGCTTAATGATAGGAATATCTTAATGAATGCAGCAGAACCTGTTATCTATCTTCACCAAGCTTTCAGTCTAAAAACACAATATATTATCTATTTGTTTTGTATGATCTGGTGAAAAGAAACTATAATTTTATTTTTGTATTATATGTTGTTTCATTTTTTAAAATTAATGAATTAGATGATTATCCTTTCTGATAAAACTTCTGAAACTATCACTTTTGACCTATCAGATAATTTCTAAAATTTGTATTTTAATTGGTAGTCATTTTTAATTTCTACCAGCAGGTGGAACCCTTTAGACTTTTTTTGGCTCTTCAACACAGCAATTCAGTTTTCCATTCATTTTTGTGATTTTATTTGTAAGAATTGTTTTTTATTTAATATTTATTTGTGGAACAGAAGTTGATGATAGTAAATAAGAATGGTCATTCAACAACCCCATCCCACCTCAAATCTTCACAATAATAAAATTTACCTCATTATATTCAATTAAAGTTACAAGTCCACATTTTATCACAGAATACTTTTCATGGAGTAAATCCTAGGATACATTTTGTACTTCCAATAGTGAAAAGAAATGTACAAGCTAAAATCAAAAGATTTCATTCCTTCCATAGCTTGGCAAACTTTTTTCTTTAAAAAGTCATATAGTAAATATTTTAGGATTTGTGGGTCATAAGATCTCTGTTAAAACCCTCAGCATTGCCATTGTAGTGTAAAAACAGCTATCCTCTTAGAAAACTCATAAACAGATGACCAAAGCTGTGTTCCATTGACATTTTACAGACCACAACAGGTAGGCAGATGCGGTCATTGGACCTCAGTTTGCCAAACACCTCTCTAAGCCGGTGACTCCTATATTTGGGTGTGCATCAGAGTCACCTGGAGGACTTGTTAAAATTCAGATTTGTAAGCCTCCAAAGTTTTGATTAGGCTGGACGAGTTCAACAATCTGTTTCTAACAAGATTCCAAATGATACTGATGCTGCTGTTTTCACTCAACAACTCCCAGTGTGGACTATATTTCATAATTTTTGCTGCCACAGTTTTTAAATGTATTTTTAATAGACACACAGCAATTGTATGTATTTATGAAATACAATGTGGCATTTCAATACATATGTGCAATGTGTAATAAGATCAAGGTAATCAGCATATCTATCACCTCAGATACATATTGTATCTTTGTATTGGGAGCATTCAAAACCCTTACTGTTAGTCAACTTGAGGTCTCCAAT